>NC_068430.1:3571841-3599341 GCF_023373465.1 Oncorhynchus keta | reverse complement strand
CTCCGGCAGCGGCGCCGGACAGGCGGGAGGCTCCGGCAGCGGCGCCGGACAGGCGGGAGCACCTGCAGAGAGGAGACAGAGAGACAGCCTGGTGCGTGGAGCTGCTACAGGAGGCAGCGGCGCCGGACAGGCGGGACGCTCCAGCAGCGGCGCCGGACAGGCGGGAGGCTCCGGCAGCGGCGCCGGACAGGCGGGAGGCTCCGGCAGCGGCGCCGGACAGGCGGGAGGCTCCGGACAGGCGGGAGGCTCCGGCAGCGGCGCCGGACAGGCGGGAGGCTCCGGCAGCAGCGCCGGACAGGCGGGAGGCTCCGGCAGCGGCACCGGACAGGCGGAACGCTCCGGCAGCGGCGCCGGACAGGCGGGAGCACCTGCAGGGAGGAGACTGAGAGACAGCCTGGTGCGTGGGGCTGCCACAGGAACTACCAGGCTGGGGAGACTTTCAGGAGGCTTGGTGTTAGGAGGAGCCTGAAAGACCGGGCTGTGGGGGAGCACTGGAGCTCTGGTGCGCAACCTTGGCACCACTTCCCCAGGCTGGACAACTACTCGAGCCCGGACCCTCAAGAGTGCAGGCACAGGTTGAACCGGGCTGTGGGTAAGCACGGGAGATCTAGTGCTTACTACACGCACCTCTCCCCTAGGCTCCACTCCCACAGTTGCCCGGTACGAGCGGAGCGCAGGCAGAGGACGCACTGCACCCTCCCAGCGCCCGGAGACACAGCACGCAGAGCCGGCGCAGGATAACCTGGACCAAGACTGCGTACCGGCGACCAGACCCGCTGAGCAGGCACCATACGCCCTGGCTCAATGCCCACACTCGCATGGCACTCTCGGGGGCTGCCCTATAGCGCACCGGGCTATGGACACGCACTGGCGACACCGTGCGCTCAACCGCATAACACGGTGCCTGACCAGTAATGCGCTGCTCATAATAAGCACGAGGAGTGAGCTCAGGTCTGCTACCTGGCTTAGTACCACACCTCGTGTGCCCCCCCCAAAAAAAAATTTGGGGCTGCCTCTCGTACCTGTCGCACTGCCGTGCTGGCTCCTCATATTGCCGCCGATCAGCTTTCGCTGCCTCCAGCTCTGCTTTGGGGCTGCGATTTTCCCCAGCCCGTGCCCAGGGTCCCTCTCCGTTCAATATCTGCTCCCATGTCCAGGAGTCCTGTGATGGTGGCCTCTGTTGTTGATGCTGCTGCTGCTGTCGTCGCTGTCCTTTACCACGCCGCTTGGTCCGATTGTGGTGGGTGATTCTGTAACGAGTTTCCTCCTCTTCTTCCGAAGAGGAGAGGCGAAACGGATCAGAGGACCAATACGCGGCGTGGTAATTTTCCATGGTACTTTTTAATGCTATAAGGTACACATGAACAAACTAACAAAACAAGAAATGTGAAAACTCAAAAAACAGTCCTATCTGGTGCACACACAGAGACAGGAAACAATCACCCACAAACACACAGTGAAACCCAGGCCACCTAAGTATGATTCTCAATCAGAGACAACTAATGACACCTGCCTCTGATTGAGAACCATACTAGGCCGAAACATAGAATTTCCCAAAACCTAGACAAACAAACATAGACTGCCCACCCAACTCACGCCCTGACCATACTAACTCAACACAAAACACAGAAAATAAAGGTCAGAACGTGACAGCACCTCTCTCACTCACTCACTCACTCACTCACTCACTCACTCACTCACTCACTCACTCACTCAATTTAATTCAATAAATACAAAACAATCACCAGGGCTCATGTATGATACCACGATGGCCCTCAAATAATTTCACTGGACTTAATGCAAACTGGACACCACATATGTAGTTGAATTCGGAAGTTTACATTTAAGTTTACAAATACATTTAAACTCAGTTTCACAGTTCCTGACATTTAATCCTAGTAAAAATTCCCTGTCTTGGGTCAGTTAGGATCACCACTTTATATTAAGAATGTGAAATGTCAGAATACTAGTAGAGAGAATGATTTATTTCAGCTTTTATTTCTTTCATCACATTCCCAGTGGGTCAGAAGTTTACATACACACTCAATTAGTATTTGGTATCATTGCCTTTAAATTGTTAAACTTGGGTCAAATGTTTTGGGTAGCCTTCCACAAGCTTCCCACAACAAGTTGGGTGAATTTTGACCCATTCCACCTGACAGAGTTGGTGTAACTGAGTCACGTTTGTAGGCCTCCTTGCTCATACACACTTTTTTAGTTCTGCCCAAAAATGTTCTATAGGATTGAGGTCAGGGCATTGTGATGGCCACTCCAGTACCTTGACCTTGCTGTCCTTAAGCCATCTTGCCACAACTTTGGAAGTATGCTTGGGGTCATTGTCCATTTGGAAGAACCATTTGCGACCAAGCTTTAACTTCCTGACTGATGTCTTGAGATGTTGCTTCAATATATCCACATAATTTTCCAACCTCATGATGCCATCCATTTTGTGAAGTGCACCAGTCCCTCCTGCAGCAAAGCAACCCCACAACATGATGCTGCCACCCCCGTGCTTCACGGTTGGGATGGTGTTCTTCAGCTTGCAAGCTTCCCCCTTCTTCCTCCAAACATAATGAGGGTCATTATGGCCAAACAGTTCTATTTATGTTTCATCAGACCAGAGGACATTTCTCCAAAAAGTAAGATATTTTTCTCCATGCGCAGTTGCAAACCGTAGTCTGGCCTTTTTATGGCAGTTTTGGAGCAGTGGCTTCTTCCTTGCTGAGCGACATTTCTAATTACGTCGATATAGGACTCGTTTTACTGTGAATATAGATAGTTTTGTACCTGTTTCCTCCAGTATCTTCACAAGGTCCTTTGCTGTTGTTCTGGGATTGATTTACACGTTTTGCACCAAAGTATGTTCATCTCTAGGAGACAGAACGCGTCTCCTTCCTGAGCGGTATGACGACTGCGTGGTCCCATGGTGTTTATACTTGCGTACTATTGTCTGTACAGATGAACGTGGTACCTTCTGGCATTTGGAAATTGCTCCCAAGGATGAACCAGACTTGTGGAAGTCTACAATTTTCTTTCCGAGAACTTGGCTGATTTCTTTAGATTTTCCCATGAAGTCAAGCAAAGAGGCACTGAGTTTGAAGGTAGGCCTTGAAATACATACACATTTACACCTCCAATCGACTCAAATGATGTCAATTACCCTATCAGAAGCTTCTAAAGCCATGACATCATTTTCTGTAATGTTCTAAGCTGTTTAAAGTCCCAGTCAACTTCGTGTATGTAAACTTCTGATCCCCTGGAATTGTGATACAGTGAATTATAAGTGAAATAATCTGTCTGTAAACAATTGTTGGAAAAATGACTTGTGTCATACACAAAGTAGAGGTCCTAACCGAATTGCCAAAACTATAGTTTGCTTAAAATACATTTGTGGAGTGGTTGAAAAAAGGAGTTTGAATGACTCAAACCTAAGTGTGCAGTCTGTAAACATCCGACTTCAACTGTATACAACAGTATGTGGACACCCCTTCAAATCAGTCGATTCGGCTATTTCAGCCGCACCCGTTGCTGACAGGTGTATAAAATCGAGCACACAGCAATGCAATCTCCATAGACAAACATTGGTGTTAGAATGGCCGTACTGAAGAGCTCAGTGGCTGTCAACGTGGCACAGTCATCGGATGCCACTTTTCCAACAAGTCAGTTTGTCAAATTTCTTCCCTGCCAGAGCTGCCCCCAGTCAGCTGTTTTCTATCTGGACACTTCAAATCGTTATTGCTTGAATACATTTTTTTTTGTGTCTTTTTTTGCCATTTCTGAATGTGTTATTCAATGCGTTTCTTCGGACAAATCAGTGAAAGACCAAATTCAATATATTATCAAAAAAAAGTTGTAAATATTTTTGTTGATACCTAAAGGGGACCTAAAGTTCTACATCAAATAGCTGAATTATTCATGGTAGGACCGTCTTAAAACTATTCCGATTCGTTAACATAGAAGAACCCCAACCTTTCAGAGGTTAATAGTATGCTGGATTTAATTATGTGGTTTAGGTACATTTCAGTGGCTGTACAGTAACATACTAAACACGACCTCAGAGCTCAGTGGCTGTACAGTAACATGCTAAACATGACCTCAGAGCTCAGTGGCTGTACAGTAACATGCTATACATGACGTCAGAGCTCAGTGGCTGTTCAGTAACATACTAAACATGACCTCAGAGCTCAGTGGCTGTACAGTAACATACTAAACATGACGTCAGAGCTCAGTGGCTGTACAGTAACATACTAAACATGACCTCAGAGCTCAGTGGCTGTACAGTAACATACTAAACATGACCTCAGAGCTCAGTGGCTGTACAGTAACATGCTAAACATGACGTCAGAGCTCAGTGGCTGTACAGTAACATGCTATACATGACGTCAGAGCTCAGTGGCTGTACAGTAACATACTAAACATGACCTCAGAGCTCAGTGGCTGTACAGTAACATACTAAACATGACCTCAGAGCTCAGTGGCTGTACAGTAACATGCTAAACATGACATCAGAGCTCAGTGGCTGTACAGTAACATGCTATACATGACGTCAGAGCTCAGTGGCTGTACAGTAACATACTAAACATGACCTCAGAGCTCAGTGGCTGTACAGTAACATACTAAACATGACATCAGAGCTCAGTGGCTGTTCAGTAACATACTAAACATGACATCAGAGCTCAGTGGCTGTTCAGTAACATACTAAACATGACCTCAGAGCTCAGTGGCTGTACAGTAACATACTAAACACGACCTCAGAGCTCAGTGGCTGTACAGTAACATGCTAAACACGACATCAGAGCTCAGTGGCTGTACAGTAACATACTAAACACGACGTCAGAGCTCAGTGGCTGTACAGTAACATACTAAACACGACCTCAGAGCTCAGTGGCTGTACAGTAACATACTAAACACGACATCAGAGCTCAGTGGCTGTACAGTAACATACTAAACACGACGTCAGAGCTCAGTGGCTGTACAGTAACATACTAAACATGACCTCAGAGCTCAGTGGCTGTACAGTAACATACTAAACATGACCTCAGAGCTCAGTGGCTGTACAGTAACATACTAAACACGACATCAGAGCTCAGTGGCTGTACAGTAACATGCTAAACATGACGTCAGAGCTCAGTGGCTGTACATTAACATGCTAAACATGACGTCAGAGCTCAGTGGCTGTACAGTAACATACTAAACACGACATCAGAGCTCAGTGGCTGTACAGTAACATGCTAAACATGACGTCAGAGCTCAGTGGCTGTACAGTAACATACTAAACATGACGTCAGAGCTCAGTGGCTGTACAGTAACATACTAAACATGACCTCAGAGCTCAGTGGCTGTACAGTAACATACTAAACATGACGTCAGAGCTCAGTGGCTGTACAGTAACATGCTAAACATGACGTCAGAGCTCAGTGGCTGTACAGTAACATACTAAACACGACATCAGAGCTCAGTGGCTGTACAGTAACATACTAAACACGACATCAGAGCTCAGTGGCTGTACAGTAACATGCTAAACATGACGTCAGAGCTCAGTGGCTGTACAGTAACATACTAAACACGACATCAGAGCTCAGTGGCTGTACAGTAACATGCTAAACATGACCTCAGAGCTCAGTGGCTGTACAGTAACATGCTAAACATGACGTCAGAGCTCAGTGGCTGTACAGTAACATGCTAAACATGACATCAGAGCTCAGTGGCTGTACAGTAACATACTAAACATGACCTCAGAGCTCAGTGGCTGTACAGTAACATGCTAAACATGACGTCAGAGCTCAGTGGCTGTACAGTAACATACTAAACACGACATCAGAGCTCAGTGTCTGTACAGTAACATACTAAACACGACGTCAGAGCTCAGTGGCTGTACAGTAACATGCTAAACATGACGTCAGAGCTCAGTGGCTGTACAGTAACATACTAAACACGACCTCAGAGCTCAGTGGCTGTACAGTAACATACTAAACATGACGTCAGAGCTCAGTGGCTGTACAGTAACATGCTAAACATGACCTCAGAGCTCAGTGGCTGTACAGTAACATGCTAAATACGACATCAGAGCTCAGTGGCTGTACAGTAACATGCTAAACATGACCTCAGAGCTCAGTGGCTGTACAGTAACATGCTAAATACGACATCAGAGCTCACTGGCTGTACAGTAACATGCTAAATACGACATCAGAGCTCAGTGGCTGTACAGTAACATGCTAAATACGACATCAGAGCTCAGTGGCTGTACAGTAACATACTAAACATGACATCAGAGCTCAGTGGCTGTACAGTAACATACTAAACACGACATCAGAGCTCAGTGGCTGTACAGTAACATGCTAAACACGACGTCAGAGCTCAGTGGCTGTACAGTAACATACTAAACACGACATCAGAGCTCAGTGGCTGTACAGTAACATGCTAAACATGACCTCAGAGCTCAGTGGCTGTACAGTAACATACTAAACACGACATCAGAGCTCAGTGGCTGTACAGTAACATGCTAAACATGACCTCAGAGCTCAGTGGCTGTACAGTAACATACTAAACACGACATCAGAGCTCAGTGGCTGTACAGTAACATACTAAACACGACATCAGAGCTCAGTGGCTGTACAGTAACATACTAAACACGACATCAGAGCTCAGTGGCTGTACAGTAACATGCTAAACATGACGTCAGAGCTCAGTGGCTGTACAGTAACATACTAAACACGACATCAGAGCTCAGTGGCTGTACAGTAACATGCTAAACATGACGTCAGAGCTCAGTGGCTGTACAGTAACATGCTAAACATGACGTCAGAGCTCAGTGGCTGTACAGTAACATGCTAAACACGACATCAGAGCTCAGTGGCTGTACAGTAACATACTAAACATGACGTCAGAGCTCAGTGGCTGTACAGTAACATACTAAACACGACATCAGAGCTCAGTGGCTGTACAGTAACATGCTAAACATGACGTCAGAGCTCAGTGGCTGTACAGTAACATACTAAACACGACATCAGAGCTCAGTGGCTGTACAGTAACATGCTAAACATGACCTCAGAGCTCAGTGGCTGTACAGTAACATGCTAAACATGACGTCAGAGCTCAGTGGCTGTACAGTAACATGCTAAACATGACGTCAGAGCTCAGTGGCTGTACAGTAACATGCTAAACACGACATCAGAGCTCAGTGGCTGTACAGTAACATACTAAACATGACGTCAGAGCTCAGTGGCTGTACAGTAACATACTAAACATGACATCAGAGCTCAGTGGCTGTACAGTAACATACTAAACATGACGTCAGAGCTCAGTGGCTGTACAGTAACATACTAAACATGACGTCAGAGCTCAGTGGCTGTACAGTAACATACTAAACATGACCTCAGAGCTCAGTGGCTGTACAGTAACATGCTAAACATGACGTCAGAGCTCAGTGGCTGTACAGTAACATACTAAACATGACGTCAGAGCTCAGTGGCTGTACAGTAACATGCTAAACACGACGTCAGAGCTCAGTGGCTGTACAGTAACATGCTAAACACGACGTCAGAGCTCAGTGGCTGTACAGTAACATGCTAAACACGACGTCAGAGCTCAGTGGCTGTACAGTAACATACTAAACACGACGTCAGAGCTCAGTGGCTGTACAGTAACATACTAAACATGACCTCAGAGCTCAGTGGCTGTACAGTAACATACTAAACATGACCTCAGAGCTCAGTGGCTGTACAGTAACATACTAAACATGACCTCAGAGCTCAGTGGCTGTACAGTAACATACTAAACACGACGTCAGAGCTCAGTGGCTGTACAGTAACATGCTAAACATGACCTCAGAGCTCAGTGGCTGTACAGTAACATACTAAACATGACGTCAGAGCTCAGTGGCTGTACAGTAACATACTAAATATGACGTCAGAGCTCAGTGGCTGTACAGTAACATACTAAACATGACGTCAGAGCTCAGTGGCTGTACAGTAACATGCTAAACACGACATCAGAGCTCAGTGGCTGTACAGTAACATACTAAACATGACGTCAGAGCTCAGTGGCTGTACAGTAACATACTAAATATGACGTCAGAGCTCAGTGGCTGTACAGTAACATACTAAACATGACATCAGAGCTCAGTGGCTGTACAGTAACATGCTAAACACGACCTCAGAGCTCAGTGGCTGTACAGTAACATACTAAACATGACGTCAGAGCTCAGTGGCTGTACAGTAACATACTAAACACGACATCAGAGCTCAGTGGCTGTACAGTAACATGCTAAACACGACGTCAGAGCTCAGTGGCTGTACAGTAACATACTAAACACGACATCAGAGCTCAGTGGCTGTACAGTAACATACTAAACACGACATCAGAGCTCAGTGGCTGTACAGTAACATGCTAAACATGACCTCAGAGCTCAGTGGCTGTACAGTAACATACTAAACACGACATCAGAGCTCAGTGGCTGTACAGTAACATGCTAAACATGACCTCAGAGCTCAGTGGCTGTACAGTAACATACTAAACACGACATCAGAGCTCAGTGGCTGTACAGTAACATACTAAACACGACATCAGAGCTCAGTGGCTGTACAGTAACATGCTAAACATGACGTCAGAGCTCAGTGGCTGTACAGTAACATACTAAACACGACATCAGAGCTCAGTGGCTGTACAGTAACATGCTAAACATGACGTCAGAGCTCAGTGGCTGTACAGTAACATACTAAACACAACATCAGAGCTCAGTGGCTGTACAGTAACATGCTAAACATGACGTCAGAGCTCAGTGGCTGTACAGTAACATACTAAACACGACATCAGAGCTCAGTGGCTGTACAGTAACATGCTAAACATGACGTCAGAGCTCAGTGGCTGTACAGTAACATACTAAACACGACATCAGAGCTCAGTGGCTGTACAGTAACATGCTAAACATGACGTCAGAGCTCAGTGGCTGTACAGTAACATACTAAACACAACATCAGAGCTCAGTGGCTGTACAGTAACATGCTAAACATGACGTCAGAGCTCAGTGGCTGTACAGTAACATACTAAACACGACATCAGAGCTCAGTGGCTGTACAGTAACATACTAAACACGACATCAGAGCTCAGTGGCTGTACAGTAACATACTAAACATGACCTCAGAGCTCAGTGGCTGTACAGTAACATACTAAACACGACGTCAGAGCTCAGTGGCTGTACAGTAACATACTAAACACGACATCAGAGCTCAGTGGCTGTACAGTAACATACTAAACACGACGTCAGAGCTCAGTGGCTGTACAGTAACATACTAAACAGGACGTCAGAGCTCAGTGGCTGTACAGTAACATACTAAACATGACGTCAGAGCTCAGTGGCTGTACAGTAACATACTAAACACGACGTCAGAGCTCAGTGGCTGTACAGTAACATGCTAAACACGACGTCAGAGCTCAGTGGCTGTACAGTAACATACTAAACACGACGTCAGAGCTCAGTGGCTGTACAGTAACATACTAAACACGACATCAGAGCTCAGTGGCTGTACAGTAACATACTAAACACGACGTCAGAGCTCAGTGGCTGTACAGTAACATGCTAAACATGACGTCAGAGCTCAGTGGCTGTACAGTAACATACTAAACATGACGTCAGAGCTCAGTGGCTGTACATTAACATACTAAACACGACGTCAGAGCTCAGTGGCTGTACAGTAACATGCTAAACACGACGTCAGAGCTCAGTGGCTGTACAGTAACATACTAAACACGACGTCAGAGCTCAGTGGCTGTACAGTAACATACTAAACACGACGTCAGAGCTCAGTGGCTGTACAGTAACATGCTAAACATGACCTCAGAGCTCAGTGGCTGTACAGTAACATACTAAACATGACGTCAGAGCTCAGTGGCTGTACAGTAACATACTAAATATGACGTCAGAGCTCAGTGGCTGTACAGTAACATACTAAACATGACGTCAGAGCTCAGTGGCTGTACAGTAACATACTAAATATGACGTTAGAGCTCAGTGGCTGTACAGTAACATACTAAACATGACATCAGAGCTCAGTGGCTGTACAGTAACATGCTAAACACGACCTCAGAGCTCAGTGGCTGTACAGTAACATACTAAACATGACGTCAGAGCTCAGTGGCTGTACAGTAACATACTAAACACGACATCAGAGCTCAGTGGCTGTACAGTAACATGCTAAACACGACGTCAGAGCTCAGTGGCTGTACAGTAACATACTAAACACGACATCAGAGCTCAGTGGCTGTACAGTAACATACTAAACACGACATCAGAGCTCAGTGGCTGTACAGTAACATGCTAAACATGACCTCAGAGCTCAGTGGCTGTACAGTAACATACTAAACACGACATCAGAGCTCAGTGGCTGTACAGTAACATGCTAAACATGACCTCAGAGCTCAGTGGCTGTACAGTAACATACTAAACACGACATCAGAGCTCAGTGGCTGTACAGTAACATACTAAACACGACATCAGAGCTCAGTGGCTGTACAGTAACATGCTAAACATGACGTCAGAGCTCAGTGGCTGTACAGTAACATGCTAAACATGACGTCAGAACTCAGTGACTGTACAGTAACATACTAAACACGACATCAGAGCTCAGTGGCTGTACAGTAACATGCTAAACATGACGTCAGAGCTCAGTGGCTGTACAGTAACATACTAAACACAACATCAGAGCTCAGTGGCTGTACAGTAACATACTAAACACGACATCTGAGCTCAGTGGCTGTACAGTAACATACTAAACACGACATCAGAGCTCAGTGGCTGTACAGTAACATACTAAACACAACATCAGAGCTCAGTGGCTGTACAGTAACATACTAAGCATGACGTCAGAGCTCAGTGGCTGTACAGTAACATACTAAACATGACATCAGAGCTCAGTGGCTGTACAGTAACATGCTAAACATGACATCAGAGCTCAGTGGCTGTACAGTAACATACTAAACACAACATCAGAGCTCAGTGGCTGTACAGTAACATACTAAACACGACATCAGAGCTCAGTGGCTGTACAGTAACATACTAAACATGACGTCAGAGCTCAGTGGCTGTACAGTAACATACTAAACATGACCTCAGAGCTCAGTGGCTGTACAGTAACATACTAAACATGACGTCAGAGCTCAGTGGCTGTACAGTAACATGCTAAACATGACATCAGAGCTCAGTGGCTGTACAGTAACATACTAAACACGACATCAGAGCTCAGTGGCTGTACAGTAACATGCTAAACATGACGTCAGAGCTCAGTGGCTGTACAGTAACATACTAAACACAACATCAGAGCTCAGTGGCTGTACAGTAACATACTAAACACGACATCAGAGCTCAGTGGCTGTACAGTAACATACTAAACACGACATCAGAGCTCAGCGGCTGTACAGTAACATGCTAAACACGACATCAGAGCTCAGTGGCTGTACAGTAACATACTAAACATGACCTCAGAGCTCAGTGGCTGTACAGTAACATACTAAACATGACATCAGAGCTCAGTGGCTGTACAGTAACATACTAAACATGACATCAGAGCTCAGTGGCTGTACAGTAACATACTAAACACGACATCAGAGCTCAGTGGCTGTACAGTAACATACTAAACATGACCTCAGAGCTCAGTGGCTGTACAGTAACATACTAAACATGACATCAGAGCTCAGTGGCTGTACAGTAACATACTAAACATGACATCAGAGCTCAGTGGCTGTACAG
The DNA here is from genome assembly GCF_023373465.1 of Oncorhynchus keta. NCBI lineage: Eukaryota > Metazoa > Chordata > Actinopteri > Salmoniformes > Salmonidae > Oncorhynchus > Oncorhynchus keta. Next base: position 3,587,598 of record NC_068430.1, on the reverse strand, counting down.
TAACATACTAAACACGACATCAGAGCTCAGTGGCTGTACAGTAACATACTAAACATGACCTCAGAGCTCAGTGGCTGTACAGTAACATACTAAACATGACGTCAGAGCTCAGTGTCTGTACAGTAACATACTAAACATGACATCAGAGCTCAGTGGCTGTACAGTAACATACTAAACATGACATCAGAGCTCAGTGGCTGTACAGTAACATACTAAACATGACGTCAGAGCTCAGTGTCTGTACAGTAACATACTAAACACGACATCAGAGCTCAGTGGCTGTACAGTAACATGCTAAACACGACATCAGAGCTCAGTGGCTGTACAGTAACATACTAAACACGACGTCAGAGCTCAGTGGCTGTACAGTAACATACTAAACATGACCTCAGAGCTCAGTGGCTGTACAGTAACATACTAAACATGACCTCAGAGCTCAGTGGCTGTACAGTAACATACTAAACATGACGTCAGAGCTCAGTGGCTGTACAGTAACATGCTAAACATGACGTCAGAGCTCAGTGGCTGTACAGTAACATACTAAACATGACATCAGAGCTCAGTGGCTGTACAGTAACATACTAAACATGACCTCAGAGCTCAGTGGCTGTACAGTAACATACTAAACATGACCTCAGAGCTCAGTGGCTGTACAGTAACATACTAAACATGACATCAGAGCTCAGTGGCTGTACAGTAACATACTAAACATGACGTCAGAGCTCAGTGGCTGTACAGTAACATACTAAACATGACCTCAGAGCTCAGTGGCTGTACAGTAACATACTAAACATGACCTCAGAGCTCAGTGGCTGTACAGTAACATACTAAACATGACATCAGAGCTCAGTGGCTGTACAGTAACATGCTAAACATGACGTCAGAGCTCAGTGGCTGTACAGTAAATTACTAAACATGACATCAGAGCTCAGTGGCTGTACAGTAATGTACTAAACATGACATCAGAGCTCAGTGGCTCTGTTTTTCACAGTTCTGTATGGGTTTTGGCTGAAAAGGTGTTCTTAAACTTGAGCACCGCTCAAAACAATAAGTTCTCTCACTAAAACCCACAGTTTGGAGGGGTGTGGCCTCCTGTTATACACCTGTTATACACCTGTTATGTTCTCTCACTCAAACCCACAGTTTGGAGGGGTGTGGCCACCTGTTATACACCTGTTATACACCTGTTATGTTCTCTCACTCAAACCCACAGTTTGGAGGGGTGTGGCCACCTGTTATACACCTGTTATACACCTGCTATACACCTGTTATACACCTGTTATGTTCTCTCACTCAAACCCACAGTTTGGAGGGGTGTGGCCTTCTGTTATACACCTGTTATACACCTGTTATGTTCTCTCACTCAAACCCACAGTTTGGAGGGGTGTGGCCACCTGTTATACACCTGTTATACACCTGTTATGTTCTCTCACTCAAACCCACAGTTTGGAGGGGTGTGGCCACCTGTTATACACCTGTTATACACCTGTTATACACCTGTTATGTTCTCTCACTCAAACCCACAGTTTGGAGGGGTGTGGCCTCCTGTTATACACCTGTTATGTTCTCTCACTCAAACCCACAGTTTGGAGGGGTGTGGCCTCCTGTTATACACCTGTTATACACCTGTTATACACCTGTTATGTTCTCTCACTCAAACCCACAGTTTGGAGGGGTGTGGCCACCTGTTATACACCTGTTATACACCTGTTATGTTCTCTCACTCAAACCCACAGTTTGGAGGGGTGTGGCCACCTGTTATACACCTGTTATACACCTGTTATACACCTGTTATGTTCTCTCACTCAAACCCACAGTTTGGAGGGGTGTGGCCTCCTGTTATACACCTGTTATGTTCTCTCACTCAAACCCACAGTTTGGAGGGGTGTGGCCTCCTGTTATACACCTGTTATACACCTGTTATACACCTGTTATGTTCTCTCACTCAAACCCACAGTTTGGAGGGGTGTGGCCACCTGTTATACACCTGTTATACACCTGTTATGTTCTCTCACTCAAACCCACAGTTTGGAGGGGTGTGGCCTCCTGTTATACACCTGTTATACACCTGTTATGTTCTCTCACTCAGACCCACAGTTTGGAGGGGTGTGGCCACCTGTTATACACCTGTTATACACCTGTTATGTTCTCTCACTCAAACCCACAGTTTGGAGGGGTGTGGCCTCCTGTTATACACCTGTTATGTTCTCTCACTCAAACCCACAGTTTGGAGGGGTGTGGCCACCTGTTATACACCTGTTATACACCTGTTATGTTCTCTCACTCAAACCCACAGTTTGGAGGGGTGTGGCCTCCTGTTATACACCTGTTATGTTCTCTCACTCAAACCCACAGTTTGGAGGGGTGTGGCCACCTGTTATACACCTGTTATACACCTGTTATACACCTGTTATGTTCTCTCACTCAAACCCACAGTTTGGAGGGGTGTGGCCTCCTGTTATACACCTGTTATGTTCTCTCACTCAAACCCACAGTTTGGAGGGGTGTGGCCTCCTGTTATACACCTGTTATACACCTGTTATACACCTGTTATGTTCTCTCACTCAAACCCACAGTTTGGAGGGGTGTGGCCTCCTGTTATACACCTGTTATACACCTGTTATGTTCTCTCACTCAAACCCACAGTTTGGAGGGGTGTGGCCACCTGTTATACACCTGTTATACACCTGTTATGTTCTCTCACTCAAACCCACAGTTTGGAGGGGTGTGGCCACCTGTTATACACCTGTTATACACCTGTTATGTTCTCTCACTCAAACCCACAGTTTGGAGGGGTGTGGCCTCCTGTTATACACCTGTTATGTTCTCTCACTCAAACCCACAGTTTGGAGGGGTGTGGCCTCCTGTTATACACCTGTTATACACCTGTTATACACCTGTTATGTTCTCTCACTCAAACCCACAGTTTGGAGGGGTGTGGCCTCCTGTTATACACCTGTTATACACCTGTTATACACCTGTTATGTTCTCTCACTCAAACCCACAGTTTGGAGGGTGTGGCCACCTGTTATACACCTGTTATACACCTGTTATGTTCTCTCACTCAAACCCACAGTTTGGAGGTGTGTGGCCACCTGTTATACACCTGTTATACACCTGTTATGTTCTCTCACTCAAACCCACAGTTTGGAGGGGTGTGGCCTCCTGTTATACACCTGTTATACACCTGTTATACACCTGTTATGTTCTCTCACTCAAACCCACAGTTTGGAGGGGTGTGGCCACCTGTTATACACCTGTTATACACCTGTTATGTTCTCTCACTCAAACCCACAGTTTGGAGGGGTGTGGCCTCCTGTTATACACCTGTTATACACCTGTTATACACCTGTTATGTTCTCTCACTCAAACCCACAGTTTGGAGGGGTGTGGCCACCTGTTATACACCTGTTATACACCTGTTATACACCTGTTATGTTCTCTCACTCAAACCCACAGTTTGGAGGGGTGTGGCCACCTGTTATACACCTGTTATACACCTGTTATGTTCTCTCACTCAAACCCACAGTTTGGAGGGGTGTGGCCTCCTGTTATACACCTGTTATACACCTGTTATGTTCTCTCACTCAAACCCACAGTTTGGAGGGGTGTGGCCACCTGTTATACACCTGTTATACACCTGTTATACACCTGTTATGTTCTCTCACTCAAACCCACAGTTTGGAGGGGTGTGGCCACCTGTTATACACCTGTTATACACCTGTTATACACCTGTTATGTTCTCTCACTCAAACCCACAGTTTGGAGGGGTGTGGCCAGCTGTTATACACCTGTTATACACCTGTTATGTTCTCTCACTCAAACCCACAGTTTGGAGGGGTGTGGCCACCTGTTATACACCTGTTATACACCTGTTATACACCTGTTATGTTCTCTCACTCAAACCCACAGTTTGGAGGGGTGTGGCCACCTGTTATACACCTGTTATACACCTGTTATGTTCTCTCACTCAAACCCACAGTTTGGAGGGGTGTGGCCTCCTGTTATACACCTGTTATACACCTGTTATACACCTGTTATACACCTGTTATGTTCTCTCACTCAAACCCACAGTTTGGAGGGGTGTGGCCACCTGTTATACACCTGTTATACACCTGTTATGTTCTCTCACTCAAACCCACAGTTTGGAGGGGTGTGGCCACCTGTTATACACCTGTTATACACCTGTTATACACCTGTTATGTTCTCTCACTCAAACCCACAGTTTGGAGGGGTGTGGCCACCTGTTATACACCTGTTATACACCTGTTATACACCTGTTATGTTCTCTCACTCAAACCCACAGTTTGGAGGGGTGTGGCCACCTGTTATACACCTGTTATACACCTGTTATGTTCTCTCACTCAAACCCACAGTTTGGAGGGGTGTGGCCTCCTGTTATACACCTGTTATACACCTGTTATGTTCTCTCACTCAAACCCACAGTTTGGAGGGGTGTGGCCACCTGTTATACACCTGTTATACACCTGTTATACACCTGTTATGTTCTCTCACTCAAACCCACAGTTTGGAGGGGTGTGGCCACCTGTTATACAACTTTTATACACCTGTTATACACCTGTTATGTTCTCTCACTCAAACCCACAGTTTGGAGGGGTGTGGCCAGCTGTTATACACCTGTTATACACCTGTTATGTTCTCTCACTCAAACCCACAGTTTGGAGGGGTGTGGCCACCTGTTATACACCTGTTATACACCTGTTATACACCTGTTATGTTCTCTCACTCAAACCCACAGTTTGGAGGGGTGTGGCCACCTGTTATACACCTGTTATACACCTGTTATGTTCTCTCACTCAAACCCACAGTTTGGAGGGGTGTGGCCTCCTGTTATACACCTGTTATACACCTGTTATACACCTGTTATGTTCTCTCACTCAAACCCACAGTTTGGAGGGGTGTGGCCACCTGTTATACACCTGTTATACACCTGTTATGTTCTCTCACTCAAACCCACAGTTTGGAGGGGTGTGGCCACCTGTTATACACCTGTTATACACCTGTTATGTTCTCTCACTCAAACCCACAGTTTGGAGGGGTGTGGCCTCCTGTTATACACCTGTTATACACCTGTTATACACCTGTTATGTTCTCTCACTCAAACCCACAGTTTGGAGGGGTGTGGCCTCCTGTTATACAGCTTTTATGTTCTCTCACTCAAACCCACAGTTTGGAGGGGTGTGGCCTCCTGTTATACACCTGTTATGTTCTCTCACTCAAACCCACAGTTTGGAGGGGTGTGGCCTCCTGTTATACAGCTGTTATGTTCTCTCACTCAAACCCACAGTTTGGAGGGGTGTGGCCTCCTGTTATACACCTGTTATGTTCTCTCACTCAAACCCACAGTTTGGAGGGGTGTGGCCTCCTGTTATACAGCTGTTATGTTCTCTCACTCAAACCCACAGTTTGGAGGGATGTGGCCACCTGTTATACACCTGTTATACACCTGTTATGTTCTCTCACTCAAACCCACAGTTTGGAGGTGTGTGGCCACCTGTTATACACCTGTTATACACCTGTTATGTTCTCTCACTCAAACCCACAGTTTGGAGGGGTGTGGCCACCTGTTATACACCTGTTATACACCTGTTATACACCTGTTATGTTCTCTCACTCAAACCCACAGTCTGGAGGGGTGTGGCCACCTGTTATACACATGTTATGTTCTCTCACTCAAACCCACAGTTTGGAGGGGTGTGGCCACCTGTTATACACCTGTTATACACGTGTTATGTTCTCTCACTCAAACCCACAGTTTGGAGGGGTGTGGCCACCTGTTATACACCTGTTATACACCTGTTATGTTCTCTCACTCAAACCCACAGTTTGGAGGGGTGTGGCCACCTGTTATACACCTGTTATACACCTGTTATGTTCTCTCACTCAAACCCACAGTTTGGAGGGGTGTGGCCACCTGTTATACACCTGTTATACACCTGTTATGTTCTCTCACTCAAACCCACAGTTTGGAGGTGTGTGGCCACCTGTTATACACCTGTTATACACCTGTTATGTTCTCTCACTCAAACCCACAGTTTGGAGGTGTGTGGCCACCTGTTATACACCTGTTATACACCTGTTATGTTCTCTCACTCAAACCCACAGTTTGGAGGGGTGTGGCCACCTGTTATACACCTGTTATACACCTGTTATGTTCTCTCACTCAAACCCACAGTTTGGAGGGGTGTGGCCACCTGTTATACACCTGTTATACACCTGTTATGTTCTCTCACTCAAACCCACAGTTTGGAGGGGTGTGGCCACCTGTTATACACCAGTTATACACCTGTTATGTTCTCTCACTCAAACCCACAGTTTGGAGGTGTGTGGCCACCTGTTATACACCTGTTATACACCTGTTATGTTCTCTCACTCAAACCCACAGTTTGGAGGGGTGTGGCCACCTGTTATACACCTGTTATACACCTGTTATACACCTGTTATGTTCTCTCACTCAAACCCACAGTTTGGAGGGATGTGGCCTCCTGTTATACACCTGTTATACACCTGTTATACAGCTGTTATGTTCTCTCACTCAAACCCACAGTTTGGAGGGGTGTGGCCTCCTGTTATACACCTGTTATACACCTGTTATGTTCTCTCACTCAAACCCACAGTTTGGAGGGGTGTGGCCTCCTGTTATACACCTGTTATACACCTGTTATGTTCTCTCACTCAAACCCACAGTTTGGAGGGGTGTGGCCACCTGTTATACACCTGTTATACACCTGTTATGTTCTCTCACTCAAACCCACAGTTTGGAGGGGTGTGGCCACCTGTTATACACCTGTTATACACCTGTTATGTTCTCTCACTCAAACCCACAGTTTGGAGGGGTGTGGCCACCTGTTATACACCTGTTATACACCTGTTATGTTCTCTCACTCAAACCCACCGTTTGGAGGGATGTGGCCTCCTGTTATACACCTGTTATACACCTGTTATACACCTGTTATACACCTGTTATGTTCTCTCACTCAAACCCACAGTTTGGAGGGATGTGGCCACCTGTTATACACCTGTTATACACCTGTTATGTTCTCTCACTCAAACCCACAGTTTGGAGCGGTGTGGCCACCTGTTATACACCTGTTATACACCTGTTATGTTCTCTCACTCAAACCCACAGTTTGGAGGTGTGTGGCCACCTGTTATACACCTGTTATACACCTGTTATGTTCTCTCACTCAAACCCACAGTTTGGAGGGGTGTGGCCACCTGTTATACACCTGTTATACACCTGTTATACACCTGTTATGTTCTCTCACTCAAACCCACAGTTTGGAGGGGTGTGGCCTCCTGTTATACACCTGTTATGTTCTCTCACTCAAACCCACAGTTTGGAGGGGTGTGGCCACCTGTTATACAGCTGTTATGTTCTCTCACTCAAACCCACAGTTTGGAGGGGTGTGGCCACCTGTTATACACCTGTTATACACCTGTTATACACCTGTTATGTTATCTCACTCAAACCCACAGTTTGGAGGGGTGTGGCCACCTGTTATACACCTGTTATACACCTGTTATACACCTGTTATGTTCTCTCACTCAAACCCACAGTTTGGAGGGGTGTGGCCACCTGTTATACACCTGTTATACACCTGTTATACACCTGTTATGTTCTCTCACTCAAACCCACAGTTTGGAGGGATGTGGCCTCCTGTTATACACCTGTTATACACCTGTTATGTTCTCTCACTCAAACCCACAGTTTGGAGGGGTGTCGCCACCTGTTATACAGCTGTTATGTTCTCTCACTCAAACCCACAGTTTGGAGGGGTGTGGCCTCCTGTTATACACCTGTTATACACCTGTTATGTTCTCTCACTCAAACCCACAGTTTGGAGGGATGTGGCCACCTGTTATACACCTGTTATACACCTGTTATGTTCTCTCACTCAAACCCACAGTTTGGAGGGGTGTGGCCACCTGTTATACACCTGTTATGTTCTCTCACTCAAACCCACAGTTTGGAGGGATGTGGCCACCTGTTATACACCTGTTATACACTTGTTATACATCTGTTATGTTCTCTCACTCAAACCCACAGTTTGGAGGGGTGTGGCCACCTGTTATACACCTGTTATACACCTGTTATGTTCTCTCACTCAAACCCACAGTTTGGAGGGGTGTGGCCACCTGTTATACAGCTGTTATGTTCTCTCACTCAAACCCACAGTTTGGAGGGGTGTGGCCACCTGTTATACACCTGTTATACACCTGTTATACACCTGTTATGTTCTCTCACTCAAACCCACAGTTTGGAGGGGTGTGGCCACCTGTTATACACCTGTTATACACCTGTTATACACCTGTTATGTTCTCTCACTCAAACCCACAGTTTGGAGGGGTGTGGCCACCTGTTATACACCTGTTATACACCTGTTATACACCTGTTATGTTCTCTCACTCAAACCCACAGTTTGGAGGGATGTGGCCTCCTGTTATACACCTGTTATACACCTGTTATGTTCTCTCACTCAAACCCACAGTTTGGAGGGGTGTGGCCACCTGTTATACAGCTGTTATGTTCTCTCACTCAAACCCACAGTTTGGAGGGGTGTGGCCTCCTGTTATACACCTGTTATACACCTGTTATGTTCTCTCACTCAAACCCACAGTTTGGAGGGATGTGGCCACCTGTTATACACCTGTTATACACCTGTTATGTTCTCTCACTCAAACCCACAGTTTGGAGAGGTGTGGCCACCTGTTATACACCTGTTATGTTCTCTCACTCAAACCCACAGTTTGGAGGGGTGTGGCCACCTGTTATACACCTGTTATACACTTGTTATACATCTGTTATGTTCTCTCACTCAAACCCATAGTTTGGAGGGGTGTGGCCACCTGTTATACACCTGTTATACACCTGTTATGTTCTCTCACTCAAACCCACAGTTTGGAGGGGTGTGGCCACCTGTTATACACCTGTTATACACCTGTTATACACCTGTTATACACCTGTTATGTTCTCTCACTCAAACCCACAGTTTGGAGGGGTGTGGCCACCTGTTATACACCTGTTATACACCTGTTATACACCTGTTATGTTCTCTCACTCAAACCCACAGTATGGAGGGGTGTGGCCACCTGTTATACACCTGTTATACACCTGTTATACACCTGTTATACACCTGTTATGTTCTCTCACTCAAACCCAAAGTTTGGAGGGGTGTGGCCACCTGTTATACAGCTGTTATGTTCTCTCACTCAAACCCACAGTTTGGAGGGGTGTGGCCTCCTGTTATACACCTGTTATACACCTGTTATGTTCTCTCACTCAAACCCACAGTTTGGAGGGATGTGGCCACCTGTTATACACCTGTTATACACCTGTTATGTTCTCTCACTCAAACCCACAGTTTGGAGAGGTGTGGCCACCTGTTATACACCTGTTATGTTCTCTCACTCAAACCCACAGTTTGGAGGGATGTGGCCACCTGTTATACACCTGTTATACACTTGTTATACATCTGTTATGTTCTCTCACTCAAACCCATAGTTTGGAGGGGTGTGGCCACCTGTTATACACCTGTTATACACCTGTTATGTTCTCTCACTCAAACCCACAGTTTGGAGGGGTGTGGCCACCTGTTATACACCTGTTATACACCTGTTATACACCTGTTATACACCTGTTATGTTCTCTCACTCAAACCCACAGTTTGGAGGGGTGTGGCCACCTGTTATACACCTGTTATACACCTGTTATACACCTGTTATGTTCTCTCACTCAAACCCACAGTATGGAGGGGTGTGGCCACCTGTTATACACCTGTTATACACCTGTTATACACCTGTTATACACCTGTTATGTTCTCTCACTCAAACCCAAAGTTTGGAGGGGTGTGGCCACCTGTTATACACCTGTTATCCACCTGTTATACACCTGTTATGTTCTCTCACTCAAACCCACAGTTTGGAGGGATGTGGCCACCTGTTATACACCTGTTATACACCTGTTATGTTCTCTCACTCAAACCCACAGTTTGGAGGGATGTGGCCACCTGTTATACACCTGTTATACACCTGTTATGTTCTCTCACTCAAACCCACAGTTTGGAGGGATGTGGCCACCTGTTATACACCTGTTATACACCTGTTATGTTCTCTCACTCAAACCCACAGTTTGGAGGGGTGTGGCCACCTGTTATACACCTGTTATACACCTGTTATGCACCTGTTAGGTTCTCTCACTCAAACCCACAGTTTGGAGGGGTGTGGCCACCTGTTATACACCTGTTATACACCTGTTATGTTCTCTCACTCAAACCCACAGTTTGGAGGGGTGTGGCCTCCTGTTATACACCTGTTATACACCTGTTATGTTCTCTCACTCAAACCCACAGTTTGGAGGGATGTGGCCACCTGTTATACACCTGTTATACACCTGTTATGTTCTCTCACTCAAACCCACAGTTTGGAGGTGTGTGGCCACCTGTTATACACCTGTTATACACCTGTTATGTTCTCTCACTCAAACCCACAGTTTGGAGGGATGTGGCCACCTGTTATACACCTGTTATACACCTGTTATGTTCTCTCACTCAAACCCACAGTTTGGAGGGATGTGGCCACCTGTTATACACCTGTTATACACCTGTTATGTTCTCTCACTCAAACCCACAGTTTGGAGGGGTGTGGCCACCTGTTATACACCTGTTATACACCTGTTATACACCTGTTATGTTCTCTCACTCAAACCCACAGTTTGGAGGGGTGTGGCCACCTGTTATACACCTGTTATACACCTGTTATGTTCTCTCACTCAAACCCACAGTTTGGAGGGGTGTGGCCACCTGTTATACACCTGTTATACACCTGTTATACACCTGTTATGTTCTCTCACTCAAACCCACAGTTTGGAGGGATGTGGCCACCTGTTATACACCTGTTATACACCTGTTATGTTCTCTCACTCAAACCCACAGTTTGGAGGGATGTGGCCACCTGTTATACACCTGTTATACACCTGTTATGTTCTCTCACTCAAACCCACAGTTTGGAGGGGTGTGGCCACCTGTTATACACCTGTTATACACCTGTTATGCACCTGTTATGTTCTCTCACTCAAACCCACAGTCTGGAGGGGTGTGGCCACCTGTTATACACCTGTTATACACCTGTTATGTTCTCTCACTCAAACCCACAGTTTGGAGGGGTGTGGCCTCCTGTTATACACCTGTTATACACCTGTTATGTTCTCTCACTCAAACCCACAGTTTGGAGGGATGTGGCCACCTGTTATACACCTGTTATACACCTGTTATGTTCTCTCACTCAAACCCACAGTTTGGAGGGGTGTGGCCTCCTGTTATACACCTGTTATACACCTGTTATGTTCTCTCACTCAAACCCACAGTTTGGAGGGATGTGGCCACCTGTTATACACCTGTTATACACCTGTTATGTTCTCTCACTCAAACCCACAGTTTGGAGGTGTGTGGCCACCTGTTATACACCTGTTATACACCTGTTATGTTCTCTCACTCAAACCCACAGTTTGGAGGGATGTGGCCACCTGTTATACACCTGTTATACACCTGTTATACACCTGTTATGTTCTCTCACTCAAACCCACAGTTTGGAGGGGTGTGGCCACCTGTTATACACCTGTTATACACCTGTTATGTTCTCTCACTCAAACCCACAGTTTGGAGGGGTGTGGCCACCTGTTATACACCTGTTATACACCTGTTATACACCTGTTATGTTCTCTCACTCAAACCCACAGTTTGGAGGGGTGTGGCCACCTGTTATACACCTGTTATACACCTGTTATGTTCTCTCACTCAAACCTTTGTCCTTTTTTGTCAAATCCTTGTCCTTTTTTGCACCTAACAAAAATTTTCCAGGAATATTCTTATCATGTTACTGAGTGTATTTCCATAGTATTTTCGGATGTCGTTATCAACAAATGCTGTGAAAAGTACAGTCAATGTAAAATACGCATCAAAACAACACTGTAATGTTTGGATTCAGTCTGGTGTCAGGTGACCTGTTTTCGTCCTCAACTTTGATATAACAATTTCCCCATTGTCTACAAACTGTTCCCCATTTTCAATTGCCACCAAGGTTACACACAAATACTTTTTATATTTCGTCTGAAAGAAACATTTCAATATAACCCGATCCATATAGGCCAATTCCCACACGCGTAAAAGGGGTTAATTAACAGTGGCTTTGCTGTTGTTTGGACTTTAAGTAATGTACAACATAAAGTTACTTCAAGACCCAGCCACGGGAGACTGCTCTGTGAAAACAGTATGTTCCCCTGGAGTGGACTAAGCAGAATGGAAATCCTGAAGTGGTGTTATACGATAGATGTGTCCTGGCTCGCGGCCCAGACTCCCGTGGCTGCCCCTTACAACCCTGGACACCTAATTGACCCCTGCTCAGACTCATTCAACCCCTGGTCCGCAGACCTGAAACAAATTGGTACACTGGTGTAGAAGACAATCTCAAACAAACAAACATACAGTACCTGGCAATTTTTTTTTTAAATAATTGAAAATCAAGGACAATACATTAAAACTAAGGCTGTCATTAAATCTGAGCCACACTAAAGTGACGGATTACTATTCATTGCGTATTCTGAAGGCAGAGAATACATTAACGCCAAACCCATGCAATATATTTAATAGAAAATGATGTGGTTACCATGGGTGCAGTTTCTGTATATTTGATGAAGTCGGGCAAAGTACTTTGTAGAAACATTAACAGATGATTTCTCCCTATTGGCATGACATACATTTATTTCCTTAGTTACTGCAGACAGACGTCACCATGACATCCTGGTCTTTCCTTAGTTACTACAGACGCACATCACCATCACATCCTGGTCTTTCCTTAGTTACTGCAGACACACATCACCATGACATCCTGGTCTCTCCTTAGTTACTGTAGACACACATCACCATGACATCCTGGTCTTTCCTTAGTTACTGCAGACACACATCACCATGGCATCCTGGTCTTTCCTTAGTTACTGCAGACAGACATCACCATGACATCCTGGTCTTTCCTTAGTTACTACAGACACACATCACCATCACATCCTGGTCTTTCCTTAGTTACTGAAGACACACATCACCATGACATCCTGGTCTTTCCTTAGTTACTGAAGACACACATCACCATGACATCCTGGTCTTTCCTTAGTTACTGAAGACACACATCACCATGACATCCTGGTCTTTCCTTAGTTACTAAAGACAGACATGACCATGACATCCTGGTCTTTTCTTAGTTACTGAAGACACACATCACCATGACATCCTGGTCTTTCCTTAGTTACTAAAGACAGACATGACCATGACATCCTGGTCTTTCCTTAGTTACTAAAGACACACATCACCATGACATCCTGGTCTTTCCTTAGTTACTGAAGACACACATCACCATGACATCCTGGTGTTTCCTTAGTTACTAAAGACACACATCACCATGACATCCTGGTCTTTCCTTAGTTACTGCAGACAGAAATCAACATGACATCTCAATGACATCATGCTGTATCTCTTTACTACAGAGAAAACGCTGTTCCGTTGACGTATTGACATTCTAAATGAAAATGGCTGGTCACTAACCAGCCATCACTAATCACTAACGTCACTAACCAGCCATCACTAATCACTAACGTCACTAACCAGCCATCACTAATCACTAACGTCACTAACCAGCCATCACTAATCACTAACGTCACTAACCAGCCATCACTAATCACTAACGTCACTAACCAGCCATCACTAATCACTAACGTCACTAACCAGCCATCACTAATCACTAACGTCACTAACCAGCCATCACTAATCACTAACGTCACTAACCAGCCATCACTAATCACTAACGTCACTAACCAGCCATCACTAATCACTAACGTCACTAACCAGCCATCACTAATCACTAACGTCACTAACCAGCCATCACTAATCACTAACGTCACTAACCAGCCATCACTAATCACTAACGTCACTAACCAGCCATCACTAATCACTAACGTCACTAACCAGCCATCACTAATCACTAACGTCACTAACCAGCCACCACTAATCACTAACGTCACTAACCAGCCATCACTAATCACTAACGTCACTAACCAGCCATCACTAATCACTAACGCCGTACACAGGACCAGCTGGTCACTAACCAGCCATCACTAATCACTGACGTCGTACACAGGACCAGCTGGTCACTAACCAGCCATCACTAATCACTAACGTCACTAACCAGCCATCACTAATCACTAACGTCGTACACAGGACCAGCTGGTCACTAACCAGCCATCACTAATCACTAACGTCGTACACAGGACCAGCTGGTCACTAACCAGCCATCACTAATCACTAACGTCGTACACAGGACCAGCTGGTCACTAACCAGCCATCACTAATCACTAACGTCGTACACAGGACCAGCTGGTCACTAACCATCCATCACTAATCACTAACGTCGTACACAGGACCAGCTGGTCACTAACCAGCCATCACTAATCACTAACGTCGTACACAGGACCAGCTGGTCACTAACCAGCCATCACTAATCACTAACGTCGTACACAGGACCAGCTGGTCACTAACCAGCCATCACTAATCACTAACGTCACTAACCAGCCATCACTAATCACTAACGTCACTAACCAGCCATCACTAATCACTAACGTCGTACACAGGACCAGCTGGTCACTAACCAGCCATCACTAATCACTAACGTCACTAACCAGCCATCACTAATCACTAACGTCACTAACCAGCCATCACTAATCACTAACGTCACTAACCAGCCATCACTAATCACTAACGTCGTACACAGGACCAGCTGGTCACTAACCAGCCATCACTAATCACTAACGCCGTACACAGGACCAGCTGGTCACGGAACCATTTGTAACAATCAACATCCAATTTTTGAGTTTGTATTTTGTCAAAACTCAAACGTCTCCGGGAAAGACACTTTTACAGCGGAGAAGTCCCACAGAGATGTAATATTTCCCTACAGTCTCTCTGATAGAACACGAACCTGGCAGGGTCTCAGCGGGAGGGGAATCAGCAGGGCGCGGACACTGTGGGATCACACTAATGGGGACAGCCTCACTGAATGAAACTCCAACTATTCAGGGGTCAGTAAAACTCCTCAAAGATGTCATGCACTTTCAAAAGAGGGATCTCTGAGCAGTCACATAGAGATTCAAGTGTCGTCGCCCCCTAATCATAATGATGAGACACAGGCAGTTACAGTGGTGTCTGTGTAACACTCTAATAATGCATAGACCTGTCAGTGTCTTAACAGGAGGGTGGGGGGGAGCCTAGGCAGAACACATCACACCGCAGTTCAAGGTACATATACTGACAGCTTCCCAGAAGAAGAAAAAACAACTATTCAGAGTCAGCACTTCCTGCCCAGAGACGTTATTTATCTTATCACTGTTCTCCAGCTGAACGAGAGTACTACTCTACAGCTATAGAACAGTACTAATATACAGATATATAACAGTACTACTCTACAGCTATATAACTGTACTAATATACAGCTATATAACAGTACTACTCTACAGCTATATCACTGTACTAATATACAGCTATATAACAGTACTAATATACAGATATATAACAGTACTACTATACAGATATATAACATTACTACTCTACAGCTATATAACAGTACTAATATACAGATATATAACAGTACTACTATACAGATATATAACATTACTACTCTACAGCTATATAACAGT
>NC_068430.1:3506841-3561841 GCF_023373465.1 Oncorhynchus keta | reverse complement strand
ACCTGGCCCATCATCATGGACTGGCAGTATGACCACGTATACCTGGCCCATCATCATGGACTGGCAGTATGACCACGTACACCTGGCCCATCATCATGGACTGGCAGTATGACCACGTAAACCTGGCCCATCATCATGGACTGGCAGTATGACCACGTACACCTGGCCCATCATCATGGATCATGGCAGTATGACCACGTACACCTGGCCCATCATCATGGACTGGCAGTATGACCACGTACACCTGGCCCATCATCATGGACTGGCAGTATGACCACGTACACCTGGCCCATCATCATGGACTGGCAGTATGACCACGTACACCTGGCCCATCATCATGGACTGGCAGTATGACCACGTACACCTGGCCCATCATCATGGACTGGCAGTATGACCACGTACACCTGGCCCATCATCATGGACTGGCAGTATGACCATGTACACCTGGCCCATCATCATGGACTGGCAGTATGACCACGTAAACCTGGCCCATCATCATGGACTGGCAGTATGACCACGTACACCTGGCCCATCATCATGGACTGGCAGTATGACCACGTACACCTGGCCCATCACCTGGCCCATCATCATGGACTGGCTGTATGACCACGTACACCTGGCCCATCATCATGGACTGGCAGTATGACCACGTACACCTGGCCCATCATCATGGACTGGCAGTATGACCACGTACACCTGGCCCATCATCATGGACTGGCAGTATGACCACGCACACCTGGCCCATCATCATGGACTGGCAGTATGACCACGTACACCTGGCCCATCATCATGGACTGGCAGTATGACCACGTACACCTGGCCCATCATCATGGACTGGCAGTATGACCACGTACACCTGGCCCATCATCATGGACTGGCAGTATGACCACGTACACCTGGCCCATCATCATGGACTGGCAGTATGACCACGTACACCTGGCCCATCATCATGGACTGGCAGTATGACCACGGCCCATCATCATGGACTGGCCCATCATTATGGACTGGCAGTATGACCACGTACACCTGGCCCATCATCATGGACTGGCAGTATGACCACGTACACCTGGCCCATCATCATGGACTGGCAGTATGACCACGTACACCTGGCCCATCATCATGGACTGGCAGTATGACCACGTATACCTGGCCCATCACCATGGACTGGCAGTATGACCACGTACACCTGGCCCATCATCATGGACTGGCAGTATGACCACGTACACCTGGCCCATCATCATGGACTGGCAGTATGACCACGTACACCTGGCCCATCATCATGGACTGGCAGTATGACCACGTACACCTGGCCCATCATCATGGACTGGCAGTATGACCAGGCACACCTGGCCCATCATCATGGACTGGCAGTATGACCACGTACACCTGGCCCATCACCATGGACTGGCAGTATGACCACGTACACCTGGCCCATCATCATGGACTGGCAGTATGACCACGTACACCTGGCCCATCATCATGGACTGGCAGTATGACCACGTACACCTGGCCCATCATCATGGACTGGCAGTATGACCACGTACACCTGGCCCATCATCATGGACTGGCAGTATGACCACGTACACCTGGCCCATCATCATGGACTGGCAGTATGACCACGTACACCTGGCCCATCATCATGGACTGGCAGTATGACCACGTACACCTGGCCCATCATCATGGACTGGCAGTATGACCACGTACACCTGGCCCATCATCATGGACTGGCAGTATGACCACTTACACCTGGCCCATCATCATGGACTGGCAGTATGACCACGTACACCTGGCCCATCATTATGGACTGGCAGTATGACCACGTACACCTGGCCCATCATCATGGACTGGCAGTATGACCACGTACACCTGGCCCATCATCATGGACTGGCAGTATGACCACGTACACCTGGCCCATCATCATGGACTGGCAGTATGACCACGTATACCTGGCCCATCACCATGGACTGGCAGTATGACCACGTACACCTGGCCCATCATCATGGACTGGCAGTATGACCACGTACACCTGGCCCATCATCATGGACTGGCAGTATGACCACGTACACCTGGCCCATCATCATGGACTGGCAGTATGACCATGTACACCTGGCCCATCATTATGGACTGGCAGTATGACCACGTACACCTGGCCCATCATCATGGACTGGCAGTATGACCATGTACACCTGGCCCATCATTATGGACTGGCAGTATGACCACGTACACCTGGCCCATCATTATGGACTGGCAGTATGACCACGTATACCTGGCCCATCATCATGGACTGGCAGTATGACCATGTACACCTGGCCCATCATTATGGACTGGCAGTATGACCACGTACACCTGGCCCATCATTATGGACTGGCAGTATGACCACGTACACCTGGCCCATCATCATGGACTGGCAGTATGACCACGTACACCTGGCCCATCATCATGGACTGGCAGTATGACCACGTACACCTGGCCCATCATCATGGACTGGCAGTATGACCACGTACACCTGGCCCATCATCATGGACTGGCAGTATGACCACGTACACCTGGCCCATCATCATGGACTGGCAGTATGACCACGTACACCTGGCCCATCATCATGGACTGGCAGTATGACCACGTACACCTGGCCCATCATCATGGACTGGCAGTATGACCACGTACACCTGGCCCATCATCATGGACTGGCAGTATGACCACGTACACCTGGCCCATCATCATGGACTGGCAGTATGACCACGTACACCTGGCCCATCATTATGGACTGGCAGTATGACCACGTACACCTGGCCCATCATTTTGGACTGGCAGTATGACCACGTACACCTGGCCCATCATCTTGGACTGGCAGTATGACCACGTACACCTGGCCCATCATCATGGACTGGCAGTATGACCACGTACACCTGGCCCATCATCATGGACTGGCAGTATGACCACGTACACCTGGCCCATCATCATGGACTGGCAGTATGACCACGTACACCTGGCCCATCATCATGGACTGGCAGTATGACCACGTACACCTGGCCCATCATCATGGACTGGCAGTATGACCACGTACACCTGGCCCATCATCATGGACTGGCAGTATGACCACGTACACCTGGCCCATCATCATGGACTGGCAGTATGACCACGTACACCTGGCCCACCATCACACCTGTACAAAGAGGCAGCCGATCCTTCCACTCCCCCAGCCCCTCCCTCCCCCGCCTCACGGCTGAGCCGTTGTTGCTCCTAGACGTTTCCACTTCATAATAACAACACTAACAGTTGACCGGGGCAGCTCTAGCAGTGCAGACATTTTACAAACTGACATGTTGGAAAGTTGGCATCCTATGACGGTGCCACGTTGAAAGTCACTACGCTCTTCAGTGCAGGCCATTTGACTGCCGATGTTTGTCTATGGAGATTGCATGTCTGCCTGCTTGATTTTATACTCCAGTAAGCAACAGGTGTGGCTAAACTAACCACATCCACTAACTTGAATTGGTGTCCAAATACTTGTGTGTATATAGTGTAGCTCCACATTGACTTTTTAAAGAATATATATTTTTAATTTAACCTTTATTTAACAAGGCAAGTCAGTTAAGAACAAACTCTTATTTAAAAAGACAACCTATGAACAGTGGATTAACTTCCTTGTTCAGGGGCAGAATGACAGGGGATTCGATCGAGCAACCTTTCTGTTACTAGTCCAATACTCCAACCACTAGACTACCTGCCGCACATGATTGGTTGACGGTAGGTGAGGGCGGGAGGTCCTGAATAAACACAAACTCACTTCCTTGACAACATCCTTCACAGCAGCTTTGCGCTGCGCCGCGAAGCGCAAGAAGTATCAACGCCCCCGGACTTCAGGAGAGGCTGTATCAACGTTAATGTTGTATGGCCAATGACCATGGAGCGCCTTTAAGCTACTTTATTAACCAGGAAGGGCCTTGCAAGTGTGCGCACTGTGAGCGAGTGAAGCGAGAGCAGCCTGGGAGGGAGAGGCAGCGACATTTGTGTCAACAGCAACCTGGGGAAAATATTTGTGCGCATCGTGAACAGCAGATTACTGCACCTTCTCAGTAAAAAACAATGTCCTGAGTAAAAGTGGAATTGGATTCCTACCAAATTATTGAATATCAGACTTTCTTGTAAAATAAATATAAATATAATAGAAATATGATCCTACTTTGTTATTCTAAAATGCCTTTAATTCAATTTGGCATCATCTGCAACAGTTCTGTAAGACCCTGGGTCATGACAGTCAATCTCAAAAAGACACAAATTATGATATTGTACATTATATAATCATTTAAAAACAAGTGACCTCCACTCCTAACATTATAAAACCTTTAACTGACAAGAAGTGACCTTAGAGAAGAGGCCCCTCAGCCAGCTGGTCCTGAGGCTCAATTAACTAACCACTAAAAACCCGACAAAGCCTCAGGAGAGCGCTCAGAAAATATTGTCCAACAAAATTATCACAAAGCAAAAATAAAAAATATCAGCTAAAGAAACCACAAAAAAAAACAAAGTAAATGTCAATACTATTTGTCTCTAAACAGGCAGTACAAGGTGGTAGACTATCTGACCATTGTGACTGATAGAAAACTGAGGAAAACACTGACTAGGTAAAGACTCAGAGAGCAGTCTGGCAAACCTGGCAGCCCAGAGAGGACAGGCTGTGCTCATTCTGTCCCGCAGGAAGTGACAGAGCAGCATTTTCTGTCAAACTGTGGCAAATATGCTGACATAAGAAATACATTATTCCTAACAATTATAAAACAATAATTAAAAGATGAATACCTAAATGATGGAGACAAACTTAAATACATACTTGGTGAAAAAAATACATGCTGGGTTTTGGCCTCCTGCCACAACCTGAGGGACAGCCAATGAGAAGTAGAGTGTGATTATTCAACCCGAGGGACAGCCAATGAGAAGTAGAGTGTGATTATTCAACCTGAGGGACAGCCAATGAGAAGTAGAGTGTGATTATTCAACCCGAGGGACAGCCAATGAGAAGTAGAGTGTGATTATTCAATCTGAGGGACAGCCAATGAGAAGTAGAGTGTGATTACTCAACCTGAGGGACAGCCAATGAGAAGTAGAGTGTGATTATTCAACCTGAGGGACAGCCAATGAGAAGTAGAGTGTGATTATTCAACCCGAGGGACAGCCAATGAGAAGTAGAGTGTGATTATTCAATCTGCGGGACAGCCAATGAGAAGTAGAGTGTGATTATTCAACCTGAGGGACAGCCAATGAGAAGTAGAGTGTGATTATTACACCTGTGGGACAGCCAATGACAAGTAGAGTGTGATTATTTATCCTGTAGGACTGCCAATGAGAAGTAGAGTGTGATTATTCAACCTGTGGGACAGCCAATGAGAAGTAGAGTGTGATTATTCAATCTGAGGGACTGCCAATGAGAAGTAGAGTATGATTATTCAATCTGAGGGACAGCCAATGAGAAGTAGAGTGTGATTATTCAACCTGAGGGACAGCCAAATCAACTCAAATCAAATGAAAATGTGTACAATTGTAGACCTTACAATGAAAGGCTTACAAGCCCTTAACCAACAATGCAGTTCAACAAATTGAATTATGAAAATATATACTAAATAAACTAAGGTAAAAAAGTAATTTTAAATGAATAAATAAAAATAACACAATAAAACAACAAAAATGAGACTATATACAGGGGCTACCGGTACCGAGTCAATGTGGAGGCTATATACAGGGGGTACCGGTACCGAGTCAATGTGGAGGCTATATACAGGGGCTACCGGTACCGAATCAATGTGGAGGCTATATACAGGGGCTACCGGTACCGAGTCAATGTGGAGGCTATATACAGGGGGTACCGGTACCGAGTCAATGTGGAGGCTATATACAGGGGCTACCGGTACCGAGTCAATGTGGAGGCTATATACAGGGGCTACCGGTACCGAGTCAATGTGGAGGCTATATACAGGGGCTACCGGTACCGAGTCAATGTGGAGGCTATATACAGGGGCTACCCGACTTGTCCTAACCCGACTTGCCAAAACTATAGTTTGTTAACAAGAAATGTGTGGAGTGGTTGAAAAACGAGTTTTAATGACACCAACCTAAGTGAATGTAAACTTCTGACTTCAACTGTAGGTAGTGGTGAACCAGTGAGAAGTGTGATGATTCATATAGAGAGACAAAGAGAGAGACAAAGAGAGAGAGAGAGAGAGGGAGAGAGAGAGACAGAGAGAGAGAGACAGAGAGAGACAAAGAGAGAGACAAAGAGAGAGAGAGAGACAAAGAGACAGAGAGAGAGAGAGAGAGAGAGAGAGAGAGAGAGAGAGACAGAGAGAGAGAGAGAGAGACAAAGAGAGAGAGAGAGAAGAGAGAGAGAGAGAGAGAGAGAGAGAGAGAGAGAGAGAGAGACATAAAGAGAGTGAGGGCGAGACTGATCACCCCAATCCACAAAAGTGGAGACAAATTTGACCCCATTAACTACCGCGTCAACAGCAACCTTGGGAAAATACTCCACAATTATCATTAACAGCAGACTCGTACATTTCAAATGTCAAATTGGCTTTTTAACCAAATCACTGTACGACAGACCACGTATTCACCCTGCACACCTTAATTGACAAGCAAACAAACATGCTTTGTTTATTTCAAAATAACTTTTATTTTTACCCAATTTGGCATGATGGTCTGATATACAAATTGATGGAAACAGGTGTTGAGGGAAAACATACCACGTTATAAAATCCATGTACACAAACAACAAGTGTGCTGTTAATATTGGCAATAAACAAACACATTTTTCCACAGTTCCTTGGGGTTTGACAGGGATGCAGCTTAAGCTCCACCCTCTTCAACATATATATCAACGAATTGGCGCGGGCACTAGAAAAGTCTGCAGCACCCGTCCTCACCCTACTAGAATCCGAAGTCAAATGTCTGCTGTTTGCTGATGATCTGGTGCTTCTGTCCCCAAACAAGGAGGACCTACAGCAGCACCTAGATCTTCTGCACAGATTCTGTCAGACCTGGGCCCTGACAGTAAATCTCAGTAAGACCAAAATAAAGGTGTTGCCAGGACCACAAATACAAATTCCATCTAGACACTGTTGCCCTAGAGCACACAAAAAAAATATACAAATCTCGGCCTATATACTTGAATCAGTCATAGAGCCTTTTATGATTGTGAGGTATGGGGTCCGCTCACCAACCAAGAATTCACAAAATGGGACAAACACCAAATTGAGACTGCATGCAGAATTCTGCAAAAATATCCGCTGTGTACAATGTAAAACAACAAATAATGCATGCAGAGCAGAATTAGGCCAATACCCGCTAATTATTAAAATCGAGAAAAGAGCCAATTAGACCCAACCAAATCATGACAACAACAAAAAAGATCATTCCTCGACACATTGGAAAGATTTTCATTTCAACTGATCAAACAAGAATGAAGAATACCTGACCGATGTGACTGACCCAAACTTAAGGAAAGCTTTGACTATGTACAGACTCAGTGAGCATAGCCATGCTATAGAGAAAGGTCGCCGTAGGCAGACATGGCTCTCAAGAGAAGACAGGCTATGTGCTCACTGCCCACAAAATAAGGTGGAAACTGAGCTGCACTTCCTAACCTCCTGCCAAATGTATGACCATATTAGAGAGACATATTTCGCTCAGATTACACAGACCCACAAAGATTTAGAAAAAAAATCACATTTTGATAAACTCCTATATCTATTGGGTGAAATACCACAGTGTGACATCACAGCAGCAAGATTTGTGACCTGCTGCCACAAGAAAAGGGCAACCAGTGAAGAACAAACACCATTGTAAATACAACCCATATTTATGCTTATTTATTTTCCCTTTTGTACTTTAATAACCATTTGTACATCGTTACAACACTGTATATATACGTAATATGACATTTGAAATGTACTTTATTGTTTACTTTCAATGTATTATTTATTTATTCCTGTATTTGTTTTATTGTTCATCTCACTTTTGTTTATTTTCTATTT
Organism: Oncorhynchus keta; assembly: GCF_023373465.1. NCBI lineage: Eukaryota > Metazoa > Chordata > Actinopteri > Salmoniformes > Salmonidae > Oncorhynchus > Oncorhynchus keta. The sequence goes on along the minus strand of NC_068430.1, from coordinate 3,553,817 downwards.
CACTTGCTTTGGCAATGTTATTCATATGTTTCCCAATAAAGCCCCTTAAATTTAATTTAAAGAGTAAGAGAGAGAGACAGTGAGAGAGAGAGAGAGAGAGAGAGAGAGAGAGAGAGAGAGAGAAGGAGAAAGAGAGAGTGACAGATAGATAGGCTGAGAGAGGGAGAAAGAGAGAGAAAATTATATAGAGAGTGAGGGAGAAGGAGAAAGAGAGACAGACAGAGAGGGAGAAAGAGAGAGCGACAGATAGAGAGACAGATAGAGAAAGGAGAAAGAGAGAGAGACAGATAAAGAGAGAGACCGAGTGAGAAAGGAGAGAGAGAGATAGACAGATAGAGAGAGAAGGAGAAAGAGATAGACAGGTAGAGAAAGATGGAGAAAGAGAGAGACAGATAAAGAGAGAGACAGAGTGAGAGAGGAGAAAGAGAGAGAGACAGATAGGAGAAAGAGAGAGAGAGAGAGAGAGACAGAAGGAGAGAGAGAGAAGGAGAAAGAGAGAGACAGAGAGAGAGAGAGAGAGAGAGAGAGAGAGAGAGAGAGATACAGATAGAAGGAGAAAGAGAGAGAAGGTGAAAGGAAGAGAGAATGAGAAAGAGGGAGCGAGAATGAGAAAGAGAGAGATAGAGAGAGAAGGAGAAAGAGCGAGAGAGAGAGAGAGAGAGTGAGAGTGAGAGAAAAGGAGGAAGGGAGAAAGAATGATGGTAAAATAGTACAGTATCATATCATCATTCAAGTGGTCTCACATTGACCTATTATCTAATTAACCTGAGGAGAAAACGGGGAACTCACTACAGCTTTCCTGCTGCTGGTACCCTATTTTCTATATAGGGCATTACTTTTTAATTTTTAATTTATTTTATTTAACCTTTATTTTACTAGGCAAGTCAGTTAAGAACAAATTCTTATTTTCAATGACGGCCTAGTGGGTTAACTGCCTGTTCAGGGGCAGAACGACAGATTTTGTACCTTGTCAGCTCAGGGATTTGAACTTGCAACCTTTCGGTTACTAGTCCAATGCTCCAACCACTCGGCTACCCTGCCGCCCCAAGGGGCCATAAAATTCACCAGGGGCCATAAAATATGCACAGAGTGCACTGATGCATACCCTATTACATTTCACCCCAGAACACACAGGACCTTTCTATGTAGAATATCCACCAATGTACAAGAAATGTACAAGAAATGTCATTGTGATGCATTATTAGTCTGCGGGAGTCACTGACCAGACAGTCATTATCATTCTGAGGAGTCAGAGACAGACCAGTCATTATCATTCTGAGGAGTCACTGACCAGACAGTCATTATCATTCTGAGGAGTCAGAGACAGACCGGTCATTATCAGTCTGAGGAGTCACAGACCAGACAGTCATTATCATTCTGAGGAGTCACAGACCAGACAGTCATTATCATTCTGAGGAGTCACAGACCAGACAGTCATTATCATTCTGAGGAGTCACAGACCAGACAGTCATTATCATTCTGAGGAGTCAGAGACAGACCAGTCATTATCAGTCTAAGGAGACCAGACAGACCAGACAGTCATTATTAGCAGTGATGGGAGAAGTAGGACTTGACTGGATCAGGACACGATCACATACACAACTTAACTTTCCACAGGATCACATACACAACTTAACATTCCACAGGATCACATACACAACTTAACATTCCACAGGATCACATACACAACTTAACATTCCACAGGATCACATACACAACTTAACATTCCACAGGAACACATACACAACTTAACATTCCACAGGATCACATACACAACATTAACATACACAACTTAACAACAGGATCCACAGGATCACATACACAACTTAACATTCCACAGGATCACATACACAACTTAACATTCCACAGGATCACATACACAACTTAACATTCCACAGGATCACATACACAACTTAACATTCCACAGGATCACATACACAACTTAACATTCCACAGGATCACATACACAACTTAACATTCCACAGGATCACATACACAACTTAACATTCCACAGGATCACATACACAACTTAACATTCCACAGGATCACATACACAACTTAACATTCCACAGGATTAACATTCCACAGGATCACATACACAACTTAACATTCCACAGGATCACATACACAACTTAACATTCCACAGGATCACATACACAACTTAACATTCCACAGGATCACATACACAACTTAACATTCCACAGGATCACATACACAACTTAACATTCCACAGGATCACATACACAACTTAACATTCCACAGGATCACATACACAACTTAACATTCCACAGGATCACATACACAACTTAACATTCCACAGGATCACATACACAACTTAACATTCCACAGGATCACATACACAACTTAACATTCCACAGGATCACATACACAACTTAACATTCCACAGGATCACATACACAACTTAACAGGATCATTCACTTAAACAAACAACAGACAGAGAGAAAGAGAGACAGAGGGAAAGAGAGACAACATTCCAAGGATCAGATACAGAGAACAGATTCCACAGGATCACATACACAACTTAACATTCCACAGGATCACATACACAACTTAACAGGATCATTCACTTAAACAAACAACAGACAGAGAGAAAGAGAGACAGAGGGAAAGAGAGACAGAGAAAGAGAGAGAGAGAGAGAGAGAAAGAGAGACAGAGAGAGAGAGAGAGAAAGAGAGACAGAGAGAGAGAGAGACAGAGAAAGAGAGAGAGAGAGAAAGAGTGAGAGAGAGAGAGACGTTATTTTTATTTAATCTTTATATTGACAGGGAGTCAATGTATAGCACCACAATACACATCAAAATACAATAAACACATTTTACTAAACATTCATATACACAATAAAAAACACATTATTATACACAACAATACACGAAAAGCAAAACACAATCTTCACATTTGTCACCAAATAATTGATTAAAACACATTGTTTTGTAATGAAGGTCGACGATAGCCTCAACAGCACTCTGTAGGGTAGCACCATGGTTTAGCTGGAGGACAGCTAGCTTCCAACCTCCTCTGAGTACATTGACTTCAATACCAAACCTAGGAGACTCATGGTTCTTACCCCATTCCACAGACTTACACAACCTATCAGAGTTCTTACAGCATGAACTGACATGTTGCCAACCCAATCAAGGGGTCAGAGAATGAATCTACTACTGAAAGTATAAGCTACAGCTAGCTAGCACTGCAGTGCATAACATGTGGTGAGTAGTTGACTCAAAGATAGAGAAAGACAATAGATGAAGAGTTTTGAATAAATGAATTTCTTCAAAAATTAAGAAGAATAATAAGAAGCAATAGAGAGAGAGAGAGAGAGAGAGAGGGAGAGAGATTTCACAATTCTTTATTTACTATAACTTACTTAACTAGCAAATGCAGCTAGCCTGTTTAGCCTACTCAAACACCCGGCTCAAACAAAGGGATGCTATATTAGCTAGCTGGCTATAACAGAGGGATGCTATGTTAGCTAGCTGGCTATAACAGAGGGATGCTATATTAGCTAGCTGGCTATAACAGAGGGATGCTATGTTAGCTAGCTGGCTATAACAGAGGGATGCTAGCTGGCTATAACAGAGGGATGCTATATTAGCTAGCTGGCTATAACAGAGGGATGCTATGTTAGCTAGCTGGCTATAACAGAGGGATGCTATGTTAGCTAGCTGGCTATAACAGAGGGATGCTATGTTAGCAAGCTGGCTATAACAGAGGGATGTTATGTTAGCTAGCTGGCTATAACAGAGGGATGCTATGTTAGCAAGCTGGCTATAACAGAGGGATGTTATGTTAGCTAGCTGGCTATAACAGAGGGATGCTATGTTAGCTGGCTGGCTATAACAAAGGCTATGCTAGCTAGCTGGCTATAACAGAGGGATGCTATGTTAGCTAGCTGGCTATAACAGATGGATGCTATGTTAGCTAGCTGGCTATAACAGAGGGATGCTATGTTAGCTAGCTAATTTATTAAGACTGGTGCGCGCTGGTTTAACTTCTTACTGACTGAACACTGAAACGTTTCCACATGATTGTAGCGGGTTTACTAACGCGTTAGCTCTATTAGTTATGCTGACTATAATGTTACTTTAGCTAGCGTGGTGAAACTATGTCGGCTGTGTATAGCAGTTTGGCTTGGAAAGTTTTTTTTGCTTGGTCATATACAGCTGATGTGTTGTGCACTGGAGTCCACAAGTGAAGGTGAAAATGTGAGAGGAGAGGCCATAGATGCGAAAGGAATAGAACGTGGCTGCTATTAAAGTGAACTGTGTTTACGTGTGATCATGGGTGTATTCATTCCGCCGATTCTGTAGAAAAATGTTTAGAAAACAGAAGCAAACAGAACGAAACTTGTCCAATAGAAACTCTTGTTTGCAACTGTTGGACTAATGATTACACCCTAGATGTCACGACTCCCGCCGAAGTCGGGCCCCGTTCGGGCGGCGTTCCCGCGGTCGACGTCACCGGCTTTCTAGCCATCGCCGCTCCATTTTTCATATGTCCATTTGTTTTGTCTTGTTCCACACACACCTGGTTTTCATTTCCCAAATCACACTGCATGTATTTAGTCCTCTGTTCCCGATCATGTCTTTGTGTGAGATTGTTTCGTGTTACGTGTCATTTTTTTTGACGTGCTTTACTGGTATGCGTTTATTTCCATGTTTTATTTCACAAGGTACGTTGTTTATACAATATTATTGTCACTGTTTGCGCATTTGCACTTTTGCCTCTTGGCTGGAGGTTTCGACGCAGTGGCGTCCGTCTGTTGGTTTCTCCTACCTCATTAAAGTGTGAGCCTGTTCACAACTCTCTGCTCTCCTGCACCTGACTCCGCTACCAGCACACACGCCTTTGACATCAGATACATGCAAGCAAGATAGTGCAAAGCGGTATATATATATAATGTGTCACTGTCTGTCACCTCTAATGTTTCTCTCGACCTGTGTGCATCTACGTTGTAATCTTTCATTCATCTGCTAGGTTGTATCAACCTCATGCTGGGTACAGGGAACATTAGAGTATCATGTAGTAACCTAAAACCTATCACTGTTACATTGAACTGGGTGAACAGAATTCGAATGACAGTCATCCAACATGCTGTAATAGAAATAAGACCATGCTCATGAACCCCAAAAAATGGTCCTCCCTCATCTTAACTGTCACCAAGGCTGATCTACAATTAAACAACCTGGTGAACGGGTTTGATTGTGAACTTGTCATTTTAAATCTTAACAGTGGTGACAGGTAAGTCCAGAAGTTGGTGGAGCAGGGCTTTGTAAACAAAAAGAGAGTACGAGTGGAGGCTGCTGAGGGGAGGACGCCTCATAATAATGTCTTGAACAGAGTGAATGGAATGGCACCAAACACATGGAAACAATGTATTTGATACCATTCCACGTATGTCGCTACTGCCATTGCCGTGAGCCCGTCCTCCCATATTACGGTGCCACCAACCTCCTGTGGAGCATAATGATGTGATCTATGTGACTTCCAGACAACCTATTGGTAAAGAATACAGTGACGAGTAATACATCTGTCTCCGGTGATAAAAAGTAGGGCTCTATGAAAAACGGCATCCAAGGGGGGTTTAACAGTAGAGGCAGCTGCACTCTTATAAATAGTATCACCATAACAACAGGTAGAAAGGTTGATAAATAGTATCACCATAACAACAGGTAGAAAGGTAGTATCACCATAACAACAACAGGTAGAAAGGTTGATACATAGTATCACCATAACAACAACAGGTAGAAAGGTTGATAAATAGTATCACCATAACAACAACAGGTAGAAAGGTTGATACATAGTATCACCATAACAACAACAGGTAGAAAGATTGATACATAGTATCACCATAACAACAGGTAGAAAGGTTGATACATAGTATCACCATAACAACAACAGGTAGAAAGGTTGATACATAGTATCACCATAACAACAGGTAGAAAGGTTGATACATAGTATCACCATAACAACAACAGGTAGAAAGGTTGATACATAGTATCACCATAACAACAGGTAGAAAGGTTGATACATAGTATCACCATAACAACAACAGGTAGAAAGGTTGATACATAGTATCACCATAACAACAACAGGTAGAAAGATTGATACATAGTATCACCATAACAACAACATAGTATCACCATAACAACAGGTAGAAAGGTTGATACATAGTATCACCATAACAACAACAGGTAGAAAGGTTGATTGATCACCATAACAACAGGTAGAAAGGTTGATAAATAGTATCACCATAACAACAACAGGTAGAAGGTTGATACATAGTATCACCATAACAACAACAGGTAGAAAGATTGATACATAGTATCACCATAACAACAGGTAGAAAGGTTGATACATAGTATCACCATAACAACAACAGGTAGAAAGGTTGATACATAGTATCACCATAACAACAGGTAGAAAGGTTGATACATAGTATCACCATAACACCAACGGGCCAGGTCAGCAGGGGAGGGGGTTATGGAACCGTAGCCAAAGCAGACCATTTCATTTGTATGATATGGGACAAGATCATTAACAACAACTAAAATGGTTTCTGTAATAGTTAAATGCCCAGGCTTAAACCCTGATTGGTTTTACATTCTAAATTACATTTCTCAGATAAAAAATAACAAAGTTGTACATTTACCAAAGATTCAAGAATATTAGCTAGACGAGGAAGCGTATAAATGGGGCGATAATAATTAAGATCACTACTATCCTTATGGAGCGGCATCCCAAGATCTGATTTCTATACTTATCGAATATTTCCTGATAACAATGTTTAAAAATGGGGAGTTATTGAGCCAACAATGATGGGCGCTGCACAGTTAAGCAGCCCAGAATCCAATTGGTCGTCCCCTGTGGATTTCTTATTGTCTATAATATAATAATAATATATGCCATTTAGCTGACGCTTTTATCCAAAGCGACTTACAGTCATGTGTGCATACATTCTACGTATGGGTGGTCCCGGGAATCGAACCCACTACCCTGGCGTTACAAGCGCCATGCTCTACCAACTGAGCCACCACGACCCATTCCAGAGCCGACTTTCCGGACAAATTGAGCAATCGGGGGAGAAGGGCATTGGTCATGGAGGTGACCAAGAACCCGGTGGTCACTCTGACAGAGCTCCAGAGTTTCTCTGTGGAGATGGGAGAACCTTCCAGAAAGACAACCATCTCTGCAGCACTCCACCAATCAGGCCTTTATGGTAGAGTGGCCAAATGGAAGCCACTCCTCAGTAAAAGGCACATGACAGCCGGCTTGATATTTGCCAAAAGGCACCTAAAGGACTCTCGGACCATGAGAAACAAGATTCTCTGGTCTGACGAAACAGAGATTGAACTCTTTGGTCTGAATGCCAAGCGTCACGTCTGGAGGAAACCTGGAACCAATCCCTGTGCAGCGACGCTCCTCATCCAACCTGACAGAGCTTGAGAGGATCTGCAGAGAAGAATGGGAGAAACTCCCCAAATACAGGTGTGCCATGCTTGTAGCGTCATACCAAAGAAGAATAAAGGTTGTCATCGCTGCCAAAGGTGCTTCAACAAAGTACTTTGTACAGGGCCGGTATAATTATGTAAATGTGATATATATATCCGTTTTTAGTTATAATACATTTGCAAAAATTAAAAAAATAAATGTTTTTGCTTTGTCTTTATGCAGTATTTTGTGTTGTTTTAATATCCATTTTAGAATAAGACTGTAATGTAACAAAATGAGACTCGTTTCAGGAAACTAGGCGCATGTCGCGTGTCACGACTTCACAGCAGAGCCGTTTAAACTTAAACTTAATATTTTTATCAAAATGTTTTTTTTTTTTTTTTTTGGGGGCAGAAATGCCTTCTCAAACATTTCATGTTTCATGTGTATTTAGCGTTGGGACTCAGTACCGGTACAGAGTCAATGAAACCAGGTTTCAGCTGCTGCGCAACACTGACATCCTTCCTCACGTAGATGGTCTCCCTGTAACCGCACCACCTGGACTGGACACAGCTAGGCGAAGATCAGGGAGTTTTGTGACGAAGAGGCTATGGGACATCAATAAACCCCTGCCCCTGCACCAAAGTCAAGGGCAGGACGGAAACAGACTCTCCGAATATAGATTCCCTTGTTCGTGCGTGGTTCAGACGAACCAGTCATCAGCACTATCTGCAGTGCCTCTATTCACATGACTCTCTCCTAACACACGCGCCGCGCCATACGTTGCTGCTGCTCATTATTTATCCTGCTGCTCAGCCACTTTACCCCTGATTGTATGCAAATAACTACCTCGTCTATCACTGATATCGTTATTTATACTGTTCTTGTACATACTGTATATGTTATTTACATTGACAATATCTATTTCTGATATTACTACTATACAGGTAACCGTTTGGCTGTACCGTTTACACCTTCTGTAGAGACCCATCCACTTAGCAAGATGTTGCTGGGCGGCATTTCTTTCACGTGACCCATTAACCCCCAAGCAAAAAGACTCTTGGATATAACCTCCACATTGACTCTGTACCCGGTACCCCCCTGTATATAACCTCCACATTGACTCTGTACCATAATACCCTGTATATAGCCTCCACATTGACTCTGTACCGGTACCCCCCTGTATATAACCTCCACATTGACTCTGTACCGGTACCCCCCTGTATATAACCTCCACATTGACTCTGTACCGGTACCCCCTGTATATAACCTCCACATTGACTCTGTACCCCCTGTATATAACCTCCACATTGACTCTGTACCCCCTGTATATACCCCCCTGTATATAACCTCCACATTGACTCTGTACCGGTACCCCCCTGTATATAACCTCCACATTGACTCTGTACCGGTACCCCTGTATATAACCTCCACATTGACTCTGTACCATAATACCCTGTATATAGCCTCCACATTGACTCTGTACCATAATACCCTGTATATAGCCTCCACATTGACTCTGTACCATAATACCCTGTACCATAGTATATAACCTCCCATTGACTCTGTGTACCCCCTGTATATAGCCTCCACATTGACTCTGTACCGTAATACCCTGTATATAGCCTCCACATTGACTCTGTACCGTAATACCTTGTATATAGCCTCCACATTGACTCTGACCTCTGTATATAGCCTCCACATTGACTCTGTACCGTAATACCCTGTATATAGCCTCCACATTGACTCTGTACCGTAATACCCTGTATATAGCCTCGACATTGACTCTGTACCGTAATACCTTGTATATAGCCTCCACATTGACTCTGTACCGTAATACCCTGTATATAGCCTCCACATTGACTCTGTACCGTAATACCCTGTATATAGCCTCCACATTGACTCTGTACCGTAATACCCTGTATATTACCTCCACATTGACTCTGTACCGTAATACCCTGTATATAGCCTCCACATTGACGCTGTACCGTAATACCCTGTATATAGCCTCCACATTGACTATGTACCGTAATACCCTGTATATAGCCTCCACCTTGACTCTGTACCGTAATACCTTGTATATAGCCTCCACATTGACTCTGTACCGTAATACCTTGTATATAGCCTCCACCTTGACTCTGTACCGTAATACCCTGTATATAGCCTCCACATTGACTCTGTACCGTAATACCCTGTATATAGCCTCCACATTGACTCTGTACCGTAATATCTTGTATATAGCCTCCACATTGACTCTGTACCGTAATACCCTGTATATAGCCTCCACATTGACTCTGTACCGTAACACCCTGTATATAGCCTCCACATTGACTCTGTACCGTAATACCCTGTATATAGCCTCCACATTGACTCCGTAGCGTAATACCCTGTATATAGCCTCCACATTGACTCTGTACCGTAATACCCTGTATATAGCCTCCACGTTGACTCTGTACCGTAATACCCTGTATATAGCCTCCACATTGACTCTGTACCGTAATACCCTGTATATAGCCTCCACATTGTCTCTGTACCGTAATACCCTGTATATAGCCTCACTACTGTTATTTTATTGTTGCTCCTTAATTACTTGTTCTATATTTTGTTATTTCTTAAAACTGAATTGTTGGTTAAGGGATTTCACTACAAGGTGAATACTTGTTGTATTCGGCATGTGTGACAAATAACATTTGATTTGAATTTAGACAAGCGGGTAATCTAATATTTATTATTAATTATATTAATTTTATCTGGACACTTTCTGTTTACCTGAAATTGTTCCTTATTGTAGGCTACTAATTTTAGTCTTAATCTTTACTACACTACTCACTGTTTAGTACATGACCTCACATGTGAATCCTTAAAGAGATGGGCGGGGCCTAAAGCTTAAGAGGGTGTGAAGGATGCTGAATGGGCGGGGCTAAAGCTTAAGAGGGTGTGAAGGATGCTGAATGGGCGGGGCTAAAGCTTAAGAGGGTGTGAAGGATGCTGAATGGGCGGGGCTAAAGCTTAAGAGGGTGTGAAGGATGCTGAATGGGCGGGGCTAAAGCTTAAGAGGGTGTGAAGGATGCTGAATGGGCGGGGCTAACGCTTAAGAGGGTGTGAAGGATGCTGAATGGGCGGGGCTAAAGCTTAAGAGGGTGTGAAGGATGCTGAATGGTGGAAACAAAGAAGACCTCTCCAGTAGGTACCAAAACATTCATAGGCCCTTTTCTCAAAAGTGTGTTTACAAGTTTATCAACTTTCAAAGCAGAATTACTTTCCCATTGTTCCTTCAAATGTAGTGTATGATATACCATTATGTAGCTCTGAGTCTCTACATTTATCCAAATGTAGTAAAAAAAAAACACAATTTCAACTGTTTCTACATAAGACCGATTTGAGCCGGTCAGACACAAATGTGGAGAAAGTCAAAGGGTCTGGATACACTGTAACACTTTTTTCAACCTTGTTGAGTGAAATGTTTACTGTTACTTTCTACTAGTTTTTTGTTGATGTTAAATTAGTTTCTTCTCAGATTTCTGTTTGGTTTATTTCACTTGCTTTGGCATCATAAACATATTTTTGCCATAACAATATATTCCCTCTAAATGTAATCGATTTGAATTGGAAGAGAGCAAGAGAGAGAGAGAGAGAGAGAGAGAGAAAGAAAGGAGAAGACAGAGAGAGAGAGAGAGAGAGAGAGAGAGAGAGAGAGAGAGAGAGAGAGAGAGAGAGAGAGAGAGAGAGAGAGAGAGAAAGGAGAAGACAGAGGGAGAGAGAGAGAGAGGGGGAGAGAGAGAAAAAAGGAGAAGACAGAGGAGAGAGAGAGAGAGAGAGAGAGAGAGAGAGAGAGAGAGAGAGAGAGAGAGAGAGAGAGAGAGAGAGAGAGAGAAAGGAGAAGACAGAGAGAGAGAGAGAGAGAGAGAGAGAGAGAGAGAGAGAGAGAGAGAGAGAGAAAAAGGAGAAGACAGAGGGAGAGAGAGAGAGAGAGAGAGAGAGAGAGAGAGAGAGAGAGAGAGAAAGGAGAAGACAGAGAGAGAGAGAGAGAGAGAGATAAAGGAGAAGACAGAGAGAGAGAGAGAGAGAGAGAGAGAGAAAGGGAAGACAGAGGGAGAGAGAGAGAGAGAGAGAGAGAGAGAGAGAGAGAGAGAGAGAAAAAAAAGGAGAAGACAGAGGGAGAGAGAGAGAGAGAGAGAGAGAGAGAGAGAGAGAGAGAGAGAGAGAAAGAGAAGAAGAGAGAGAGAGAGAGAGAGAGAGAGATAAAGGAGAAGACAGAGAGAGAGAGAGAGAGAGAGAGAGAGAGAAAGGAGAAGACAGAGGGAGAGAGGTAGAGAAGGATGCTTCTTCACCCAAGCGTTCCCTCCTCAAGGACAGAAGGTCGAGGAGAGACTAATGCTTGGTGGCAGCTCAGTCAACTGGTGAATTCATATAGGCAAACAGCACAGCACAGCACAGCACAGCAGTAATAAGGAAAACTCCATACAGCCAAGCATCCAGCCAGCGGACTTGTAACCCGACTGAGACTGAACTCTGGAGTCTGATGTGGTCTCTTCATGCAACATGCACGGATGAGAGTTTATGAAGGGGGGGTATACCATCCTGTGGGTCCTCGTGCAGCACGTGTAGGTATGAGAGATAACAGTCCTGTAGGTCCTCGTGCAGCACGTGTAGGTATGAGAGATAACAGTCCTGTAGGTCCTCGTGCAGCACGTGTAGGTATGAGAGATAACAGTCATGTGGGTCCTCGTGCAGCACGTGTAGGTATGAGAGATAACAGTCCTGTAGGTCCTCGTGCAGCACGTGTAGGTATGAGAGATAACAGTCATGTGGGTCCTCGTGCAGCACGTGTAGGTACGAGAGATAACAGTCCTGTAGGTCCTTGTGCAGCACGTGTAGGTATGAGAGATAACAGTCCTGTAGGTCCTCGTGCAGCACGTGTAGGTACGAGAAATAACAGTCCTGTAGGTCCTCATGCAGCACGTGTAGGTACGAGAGATAACAGTCCTGTAGGTCCTCGTGCAGCACGTGTAGGTATGAGAGATAACAGTCCAGTAGGTCCTCGTGCAGCACGTGTAGGTATGAGAGATAACAGTCATGTGGGTCCTCGTGCAGCACGTGTAGGTATGAGAGATAACAGTCCTGTAGGTCCTCGTGCAGCACGTGTAGGTACGAGAGATAACAGTCCTGTAGGTCCTCGTGCAGCACGTGTAGGTACGAGAGTTAACAGTCCTATAGGTCCTCGTGCAGCACGTGTAGGTACGAGAGATAACAGTCCTGTAGGTCCTCGTGCAGCACGTGTGGGTACGAGAGATAACAGTCCTGTGGGTCCTCGTGCAGCACGTGTAGGTACGAGAGATAACAGTCCTGTAGGTCCTCGTGCAGCACGTGTAGGTACGAGAGATAACAGTCCTGTGGGTCCTCGTGCAGCACGTGTAGGTACGAGAGATAACAGTCCTGTGGGTCCTCGTGCAGCAAGTGTAGGTACGAGAGATAACAGTCCTGTAGGTCCTCGTGCAGCACGTGTAGGTACGAGAGATAACAGTCCTGTAGGTCCTCGTGCAGCACGTGTAGGTAGGAGAGATAACAGTCCTGTAGGTCCTCGTGCAGCACGTGTAGGTACGAGAGATAACAGTCCTGTAGGTCCTCGTGCAGCACGTGTAGGTACGAGAGATAACAGTCCTGTGGGTCCTCGTGCAGCACGTGTAGGTACGAGAGATAACAGTCCTGTGGGTCTTCGTGCAGCACGTGTAGGTACGAGAGATAACAGTCCTGTAGGTCCTCGTGCAGCACGTGTAGGTATGAGAGATAACAGTCCTGTAGGTCCTCGTGCAGCACGTGTAGGTACGAGAGATAACAGTCCTGTAGGTACGAGAGATAACAGTCCTGTAGGTCCTCGTGCAGCACGTGTAGGTATGAGAGTTAACAGTCCTGTAGGTCCTCGTGCAGCACGTGTAGGTATGAGAGATAACAGTCCTGTACGTCCTCGTGCAGCACGTGTAGGTACGAGAGATAACAGTCCTGTAGGTCCTCGTGCAGCACGTGTAGGTACGAGAGATAACAGTCCTGTGGGTCCTCGTGCAGCACGTGTAGGTACGAGAGATAACAGTCCTGTGGGTCCTCGTGCAGCAAGTGTAGGTACGAGAGATAACAGTCCTGTAGGTCCTCGTGCAGCACATGTAGGTACGAGAGATAACAGTCCTGTAGGTCCTCGTGCAGCACGTGTAGGTAGGAGAGATAACAGTCCTGTAGGTCCTCGTGCAGCACGTGTAGGTACGAGAGATAACAGTCCTGTAGGTCCTCGTGCAGCACGTGTAGGTACGAGAGATAACAGTCCTGTGGGTCCTCGTGCAGCACGTGTAGGTACGAGAGATAACAGTCCTGTGGGTCTTCGTGCAGCACGTGTAGGTACGAGAGATAACAGTCCTGTAGGTCCTCGTGCAGCACGTGTAGGTATGAGAGATAACAGTCCTGTAGGTCCTCGTGCAGCACGTGTAGGTACGAGAGATAACAGTCCTGTAGGTACGAGAGATAACAGTCCTGTAGGTCCCGTGCAGCACGTGTAGGTATGAGAGTTAACAGTCCTGTAGGTCCTCGTGCAGCACGTGTAGGTATGAGAGATAACAGTCCTGTACGTCCTCGTGCAGCACGTGTAGGTACGAGAGATAACAGTCCTGTAGGTCCTCGTGCAGCACGTGTAGGTATGAGAGATAACAGTCCTGTAGGTCCTCGTGCAGCACGTGTAGGTATGAGAGATAACAGTCATGTGGGTCCTCGTGCAGCACGTGTAGGTATGAGAGATAACAGTCATGTGGGTCCTCGTGCAGCACGTGTAGGTACGAGAGATAACAGTCCTGTAGGTCCTCGTGCAGCACGTGTAGGTATGAGAGATAACAGTCCTGTAGGTCCTCGTGCAGCACGTGTAGGTACGAGAGATAACAGTCCTGTAGGTCCTCATGCAGCACGTGTAGGTATGAGAGATAACAGTCATGTGGGTCCTCGTGTAGCACGTGTAGGTACGAGAGATAACAGTCCTGTAGGTCCTCGTGCAGCACGTGTAGGTATGAGAGATAACAGTCCTGTAGGTCCTCGTGCAGCACGTGTAGGTACGAGAGATAACAGTCCTGTAGGTCCTCATGCAGCACGTGTAGGTATGAGAGATAACAGTCATGTGGGTCCTCGTGCAGCACGTGTAGGTATGAGAGATAACAGTCCTGTAGGCCCTCATGCAGCACGTGTAGGTATGAGAGATAACAGTCCTGTAGGTCCTCGTGCAGCACGTGTAGGTACGAGAGATAACAGTCCTGTAGGTCCTCGTGCAGCACGTGTAGGTACGAGAGTTAACAGTCCTGTAGGTCCTCGTGCAGCACGTGTAGGTACGAGAGATAACAGTCCTGTAGGTCCTCGTGCAGCACGTGTAGGTACGAGAGATAACAGTCCTGTGGGTCCTCGTGCAGCACGTGTAGGTACGAGAGATAACAGTCCTGTGGGTCCTCGTGCAGCAAGTGTAGGTACGAGAGATAACAGTCCTGTAGGTCCTCGTGCAGCACGTGTAGGTACGAGAGATAACAGTCCTGTAGGTCCTCGTGCAGCACATGTAGGTAGGAGAGATAACAGTCCTGTAGCAGCACGTGTAGGTACGAGAGATAACAGTCCTGTAGGTCCTCGTGCAGCACGTGTAGGTACGAGAGATAACAGTCCTGTGGGTCCTGTGCAGCAGGTAGGTACGAGAGATAACAGTCCTGTGGGTCCTCGTGCAGCACGTGTAGGTATGAGAGTTAACAGTCCTGTAGGTCCTCGTGCAGCACGTGTAGGTATGAGAGATAACAGTCCTGTAGGTCCTCGTGCAGCACGTGTAGGTACGAGAGATAACAGTCCTGTGGGTCCTCGTGCAGCACGTGTAGGTACGAGAGATAACAGTCCTGTGGGTCTTCGTGCAGCACGTGTAGGTACGAGAGATAACAGTCCTGTAGGTCCTCGTGCAGCACGTGTAGGTATGAGAGATAACAGTCCTGTAGGTCCTCGTGCAGCACGTGTAGGTACGAGAGATAACAGTCCTGTAGGTACGAGAGATAACAGTCCTGTAGGTCCTCGTGCAGCACGTGTAGGTATGAGAGTTAACAGTCCTGTAGGTCCTCGTGCAGCACGTGTAGGTATGAGAGATAACAGTCCTGTACGTCCTCGTGCAGCACGTGTAGGTACGAGAGATAACAGTCCTGTAGGTCCTCGTGCAGCACGTGTAGGTATGAGAGATAACAGTCCTGTAGGTCCTCGTGCAGCACGTGTAGGTATGAGAGATAACAGTCATGTGGGTCCTCGTGCAGCACGTGTAGGTATGAGAGATAACAGTCATGTGGGTCCTCGTGCAGCACGTGTAGGTACGAGAGATAACAGTCCTGTAGGTCCTCGTGCAGCACGTGTAGGTATGAGAGATAACAGTCCTGTAGGTCCTCGTGCAGCACGTGTAGGTACGAGAGATAACAGTCCTGTAGGTCCTCATGCAGCACGTGTAGGTATGAGAGATAACAGTCATGTGGGTCCTCGTGCAGCACGTGTAGGTACGAGAGATAACAGTCCTGTAGGTCCTCGTGCAGCACGTGTAGGTATGAGAGATAACAGTCCTGTAGGCCCTCATGCAGCATGTGTAGGTATGAGAGATAACAGTCCTGTAGGTCCTCGTGCAGCACGTGTAGGTATGAGAGATAACAGTCATGTGGGTCCTCGTGCAGCACGTGTAGGTATGAGAGATAACAGTCCTGTAGGTGCAGCACGTGTAGGTATGAGAGATAACAGTCCTGTAGGTCCTCGTGCAGCACGTGTAGGTACGAGAGATAACAGTCCTGTAGGTCCTCGTGCAGCACGTGTAGGTACGAGAGTTAACAGTCCTGTAGGTCCTCGTGCAGCACGTGTAGGTACGAGAGATAACAGTCCTGTAGGTCCTCGTGCAGCACGTGTAGGTACGAGAGATAACAGTCCTGTGGGTCCTCGTGCAGCACGTGTAGGTACGAGAGATAACAGTCCTGTGGGTCCTCGTGCAGCACGTGTAGGTACGAGAGATAACAGTCCTGTAGGTCCTCGTGCAGCACGTGTAGGTACGAGAGATAACAGTCCTGTAGGTCCTCGTGCAGCACGTGTAGGTAGGAGAGATAACAGTCCTGTAGGTCCTCGTGCAGCACGTGTAGGTACGAGAGATAACAGTCCTGTAGGTCCTCGTGCAGCACGTGTAGGTACGAGAGATAACAGTCCTGTGGGTCCTCGTGCAGCACGTGTAGGTACGAGAGATAACAGTCCTGTGGGTCCTCGTGCAGCACGTGTAGGTACGAGAGATAACAGTCCTGTAGGTCCTCGTGCAGCACGTGTAGGTATGAGAGATAACAGTCCCTGTAGGTCCTCGTAGGTCCTCGTGCAGCACGTGTAGGCAGCAGTCCTGTAGGTCCTCGTGCAGCACGTGTAGGTACGAGAGATAACAGTCCTGTAGGTCCTCGTGCAGCACGTGTAGGTACGAGAGATAACAGTCCTGTAGGTCCTCGTGCAGCACGTGTGGTAATGAGAGATAACAGTCCTGTAGGTCCTCGTGCAGCACGTGTAGGTATGAGAGATAACAGTCCAGGTCCTCGTGCAGTACGAGAGATAACAGTCCTGTAGGTCCTCGTGCAGCACGTGTAGGTATGAGAGATAACAGTCCTGTAGGTCCTCGTGCAGCACGTGTAGGTACGAGAGATAACAGTCCTGTAGGTCCTCGTGCAGCACGTGTAGGTACGAGAGATAACAGTCCTGTAGGTCCTCGTGCAGCACGTGTAGGTATGAGAGATAACAGTCCTGTAGGTCCTCGCAGCACGTGTAGGTACGAGAGATAACAGTCCTGTAGGTCCTGTAGGGTCCTCGTGCAGCACGTGTAGGTACGAGAGATAACAGTCCTGTAGGTCCTCGTGCAGCACGTGTAGGTACGAGAGATAACAGTCCTGTAGGTCCTCGTGCAGCACGTGTAGGTACGAGAGATAACAGTCCTGTAGGTCCTCGTGCAGCACGTGTAGGTATGAGAGATAACAGTCCTGTAGGTCCTCGTGCAGCACGTGTAGGTACGAGAGATAACAGTCCTGTAGGTCCTCGTGCAGCACGTGTAGGTACGAGAGATAACAGTCCTGTAGGTCCTCGTGCAGCACGTGTAGGTATGAGAGATAACAGTCCTGTAGGTCCTCGTGCAGCACGTGTAGGTACGAGAGATAACAGTCCTGTAGGTCCTCGTGCAGCACGTGTAGGTACGAGAGATAACAGTCCTGTAGGTCCTCGTGCAGCACGTGTAGGTATGAGAGATAACAGTCCTGTAGGTCCAGTCCTGTAGGTCCTCGTGCAGCACGTGTAGGTACGAGAGATAACAGTCCTGTAGGTCCTCGTGCAGCATGTGTAGGTACGAGAGATAACAGTCCTGTAGGTCCTCGTGCAGCACGTGTAGGTACGAGAGATAACAGTCCTGTAGGTCCTCGTGCAGCACGTGTAGGTACGAGAGATAACAGTCCTGTAGGTCCTCGTGCAGCACGTGTAGGTACGAGAGATAACAGTCCTGTAGGTCCTCGTGCAGCACGTGTAGGTACGAGAGATAACAGTCCTGTAGGTCCTCGTGCAGCACGTGTAGGTACGAGATAACAGTCCTGTAGGTCCTCGCAGCACGTGTAGGTACGAGAGATAACAGTCCTGTAGGTCCTCGTGCAGCACGTGTAGGTACGAGAGATAACAGTCCTGTAGGTCCTCGTGCAGCACGTGTAGGTAGGGAGAGATAACAGTCCTGTAGGTCCTCGTGCAGCACGTGTAGGTACGAGAGATAACAGTCCTGTGGGTCCTCGTGCAGCACGTGTAGGTACGAGAGATAACAGTCCTGTGGGTCCTCGTGCAGCACGTGTAGGTACGAGAGATAACAGTCCTGTAGGTCCTCGTGCAGCACGTGTAGGTACGAGAGATAACAGTCCTGTAGGTCCTCGTGCAGCACGTGTAGGTACGAGAGATAACAGGGGGTCACTGAATCCATATAAGAAACGATCTTGAGAAACACTTTGGGAAAAGTCAAATCAAATAAATATCAAATCACATATTATTGGCCACATACACGTGATTAGCTGTCAGGAGAAATCTATACTCCTGTTCATTTACCAATTCAATTATGTGACCCTCAGTCTGTTATATCAGGATTTGTAAGATACTGATAGAAATGAAAACAGACAGAGGCCCAGTGTACCACAGTTAAATGTTTATTCACGGGAACGTTGTACAGTACAGGACCTCCAATTTATAGTGACACACATACTTCCACACCAACCATCAAATCCGCCCGCCAATAGAGCCTAGGGGAGTACGTGAGAATAGTGTCTTCCTACCCTCCCCTAAGATAGGGAGAGACCTGGGACTGGGAAGTTCTCAGTGTCCCAGCCAAGGTCTCCCCGGATCTGGCTCAGACAGATAGTCTGTTCTCAAAACACTAGAGACATTGTTTCCAAACGTTGATTCTGACTAAAACCACACACAGTATTATAATATAATCATCGAATGAGTCTAACACTTACACACATGTGTTATAATATAATGATTCAAATTAATTTCCTACAATCACATGGTATCAGACCTATGGTATCAGACCTATGGTATCAGACCTATGGTATCAGACCTATGGTATCATACAATCACATGGTATCAGACCTATGGTATCAGACCTATGGTATCATACAATCACATGGTATCAGACCTATGGTATCATACAATCACATGGTATCAGACCTATGGTATCAGACCTATGGTATCATACAATCACATGGTATCAGACCTATGGTTTCATACAATCACATGGTATCAGACCTATGGTATCATACAATCACATGGTATCAGACCTATGGATTCATACCATCACATGGTATCAGACCTATGGTTTCATACAATCACATGGTATCAGACCTATGGTTTCATACTATCACATGGTATCAGACCTATGGTTTCATACCATCACATGGTATCAGACCTATGGTTTCATACTATCACATGGTATCAGACCTATGGTTTCATACAATCACATGGTATCAGACCTATGGATTCATACCATCACATGGTATCAGACCTATGGTTTCATACAATCACATGGTATCAGACCTATGGTTTCATACTATCACATGGTATCAGACCTATGGTTTCATACCATCACATGGTATCAGACCTATGGTTTCATACTATCACATGGTATCAGACCTATGGTATCAGACCTATGGTTTCATACCATCACATGGTATCAGACCTATGGTTTCATACTATCACATGGTATCAGACCTATGGTTTCATACAATCACATGGTATCAGACCTATGGTATCAGACCTATGGTTTCATACTATCACATGGTATCAGACCTATGGTTTCATACAATCACATGGTATCAGACCTATGGTATCAGACCTATGGTTTCATTCAATCACATGGTATCAGACCTATGGTTTCATACAATAACATGGTATCAGACCTATGGTTTCATACAATCACATGGTATCAGACCTATGGTTTCATACAATCACATGGTATCAGACCTATGGTTTCATACGATCACATGGTATTAGACCTATGGTTTCAGGACTGTAACACGGTATCAGACCTATGGTTTCATACCATCACATGGTATCAGACCTATGGTTTCATACAATCACATGGTATCAGACCTATGGTTTCATACAATCACATGGTATCAGACCTATGGTTTCATATAATCACATGGTATCAGACCTATGGTTTCATACCATCACATGGTATCAGCCCTATGGTTTCATACCATCACATGGTATCAGACCTATGGTTTCATACCATCACATGGTTTCAGACCTATGGTTTCATACCATCACATGGTATCAGACCTATGGTTTCATACAATCACATGGTATCAGACCTATGGTATCAGACCTATGATTTCATACCTTCACATGGTATCAGACCTATGGTTTCATACCATCACATGGTATCAGACCTATGGTTTCATACCATCACATGGTATCAGACCTATGGTTTCATACAATCACATGGTATCAGACCTATGGTTTCATACCATCACATGGTATCAGACCTATGGTTTCATACAATCACATGGTATCAGACCTATGGTTTCATACCATCACATGGTATCAGACCTATGGTTTCATACCATCACATGGTTTCAGACCTATGGTTTCATACAATCACATGGTATCAGACCTATGGTTTCATACAATCACATGGTATCAGACCTATGGTTTCATACAATCACATGGTATCAGACCTATGGTTTCAGGACTGTAACATGGTATCAGACCTATGGTTTCATACCATCACATGGTATCAGACCTATGGTTTCAGGACTGTAACATGGTATCAGACCTATGGTTTCATACGATCACATGGTCACAGACCTATGGTTTCATACAATCACATGGTATCAGACCTATGGTTTCATACCATCACATGGTTTCAGACCTATGGTTTCATACAATCACATGGTATCAGACCTATGGTTTCATACAATCACATGGTATCAGACCTATGGTTTCATACAATCACATGGTATCAGACCTATGGTTTCATACAATCACATGGTATCAGACCTATGGTTTCATACAATCACATCGTATCAGACCTATGGTTTCATACAATCACATGGTATCAGACCTATGGTTTCATACAATCACATGGTATCAGACCTATGATTTCATACCATCACATGGTATCAGACCTATGGTTTCATACAATCACATTGTATCAGACCTATGGTTTCCTACAATCACATGGTATCAGACCTATGGTTTCATACCATCACATGGTATCAGACCTATGGTTTCATACCATCACATGGTATCAGACCTATGGTTTCATACAATCACATGGTATCAGACCTATGGTTTCATACAATCACATGGTATCAGACCTATGGTTTCATACCATCACATGGTATCAGACCTATGGTTTCATACCATCACATGGTATCAGACCTATGGTTTCCTACAATCACATGGTATCAGACCTATGGTTTCATACAATCACATGGTATCAGACCTATGGTTTCATACCATCACATGGTATCAGACCTATGGTTTCATACAATCACATGGTATCAGACCTATGGTTTCAGGACTGTAACATGGTATCAGACCTATGGTTTCATACGAGCACATGGTATCAGACCTATGGTTTCAGGACTGTAACATGGTATCAGACCTATGGTTTCATACGATCACATGGTATCAGACCTATGGTTTCAGGACTGTAACATGGTATCAGACCTATGGTTTCATACGATCACATGGTATCAGACCTATGGTTTCAGGACTGTAACATGGTATCAGACCTATGGTTTCATACAATCACATGGTATCAGACCTATGGTTTCATACCATCACATGGTTTCAGACCTATGGTTTCATACAATCACATGGTATCAGACCTATGGTTTCAGGACTGTAACATGGTATCAGACCTATGGTTTCATACGATCACATGGTATCAGACCTATGGTTTCATACAATCACATGGTATCAGACCTATGGTTTCAGGACTGTAACATGGTATCAGACCTATGGTTTCATACGATCACATGGTATCAGACCTATGGTTTCATACAATCACATGGTATCAGACCTATGGTTTTATACCATCACATGGTATCAGACCTATGGTTTCATACGGTCACATGGTATCAGACCTATGGTTTCAGGACTGTAACATGGTATCAGACCTATGGTTTCATACGATCACATGGTATCAGACCTATGGTTTCCTACAATCACATGGTATCAGACCTATGGTTTCATACAATCACATGGTATCAGACTTATGGTTTCATACAATCACATGGTATCAGACCTATGGTATCATACAATCACATGGTATCAGACCTATGGATTCAGGACTGTAACATGGTATCAGACCTATGGTTTCATACCATCACATGGTATCAGACCTATGGTTTCATACGATCACATGGTATCAGACCTATGGTTTCATACAATCACATGGTATCAGACCTATGGTTTCAGGACTGTAACATGGTATCAGACCTATGGTTTCATACGATCACATGGTATCAGACCTATGGTTTCATACGATCACATGGTATCAGACCTATGGTTTCATACAATCACATGGTATCAGACCTATGGTTTCATACCATCACATGGTATCAGACCTATGGATTCATACGATCACATGGTATCAGACCTATGGTTTCATACAATCACATGGTATCAGATCTATGGTTTCATACAATCACATGGTATCAGATCTATGGTTTCATACAATCACATGGTATCAGACCTATGGTTTCATACAATCACATGGTATCAGACCTATGGTTTCATACAATCACATGGTATCAGACCTATGGTTTCATACAATCACATGGTATCAGACCTATGGTTTCATACAATCACATGGTATCAGACCTATGGTTTCATACCATCACATGGTATCAGACCTATGGTTTCATACAATCACATGGTATCAGACCTATGGTTTCATACAATCACATGGTATCAGACCTATGGTTTCATATAATCACATGGTATCAGACCTATGGTTTCATACAATCACATGGTATCAGACCTATGGTTTCATACAATCACATGGTATCAGACCTATGGTTTCATACAATCACATGGTATCAGACCTATGGTTTCATACAATCACATGGTATCAGACCTATGGATTCATACGATCACATGGTATCAGACCTATGGTTTCATACAATCACATGGTATCAGACCTATGGTTTCATACAATCACATGGTATCAGACCTATGGTTTCATACAATCACATGGTATCAGACCTATGGTTTTATACCATCACATGGTATCAGACGTATGGTTTCATACAATCACATGGTATCAGACCTATGGTTTCATACCATCACATGGTATCAGACCTATGGTTTCATACAATCACATGGTATCAGACCTATGGTTTCATACAATCACATGGTATCAGACCTATGGTTTCATACAATCACATGGTATCAGACCTATGGTTTCATACAATCACATGGTATCAGACCTATGGTTTCATACAATCACATGGTATCAGACCTATGGTTTCAGGA
This sequence comes from Oncorhynchus keta, assembly GCF_023373465.1. Classification (NCBI taxonomy): domain Eukaryota; kingdom Metazoa; phylum Chordata; class Actinopteri; order Salmoniformes; family Salmonidae; genus Oncorhynchus; species Oncorhynchus keta. The sequence goes on along the minus strand of NC_068430.1, from coordinate 3,530,302 downwards.
CTGCAACATTCTAATAATTTATTTTAACACATTTCCTTATCATGAGCACATGTTATTGCGTGTGTAGCGAAATGTTTGTGCTTCTAGCTCCGACAGTGTAGAAATATCTATACACAAATCTAAGTAGGAACAAATGAAGACTATATGTAGCCAATGTGAAACGGCTAGCTAGTTAGCGGTGGGGCGCGCTAATAACGTTTCAATCGGTGACATCACTTCCTCTGAGACCTTGAAGTAGTAGTTCCCCTTTGCTCTGCAAGGGCCGCGGTTTTTGTGGAGTGATGGGTAACGATGCTTCGTGGGTGTCAGTTGTTGATGTGTGCAGAGGGTCCCTGGTTCGAGCCCAGGTCGGGGCGAGGGGATGGAAGCTATACTGTTACATATATACATATGGACGAGAGATGTCAGAGCGTAACGGACTAAGATACAGTAGAATAGTATAGAAAAAGCCAACACCAAGAGGGTCAACTGCCTTTTCAGGATAGGCTTACTACAAATGAAATAGAACTCCTGCCAGCACCACTGACTATACCCAGCAGAGAACCGTGCTGAGATCTCCTGCTGTGGGTCTGGACTCTGGAGTAAGTGTTCTCTTCCATTGCAACAGGGGGTCGCTGTCTCTGATGTTATCAGGATCAAGGACAGACCTTGGGTTTAATCTTATAACAAGACCACCAGGCTGGAGTCGATATGCTTCTTTTTTTTTTACAGAGTAAAAGGAGCTTGCGTTATCTCTGGAAGAAACTGTATTGTAGTCATTGGGTGGTAACAGTGAATCGGCTTCATTGTCTCCATGTAATGAGATTGTTGAATGGAAAAAGCATGAGCTGATGCACATCCAAAGATACTGGAGAGGTGATGAGTAAAGGAACAGTAAACTGTGTAGAAATAAAGAGAGAAAGAATGAATGAAAGAAAGAAAGAAAGAAAGAGAGAGAGAGAGAGAGAAAGAAAGAAAGAGAGAAAGAGAGAAAGAGAGAAGGAAATAATGAAAGAATGAAAGAGAGAAAGAAAGAAAGAAAAAAGAGAGAAAGAGAGAAGGAAAGAATGAAAGAATGAAATAATGAAAGAAAGAATGAGAGAAGGAAAGAAAGAATGAAAGAATGAAAGAGAGAAAGAGAGAAATAGAGAAGGAAAGAATGAAAGAGAGAAAGAAAGAAAGAAAAAAGAGAGAAAGAGAGAAGGAAAGAATGAAAGAATGAAAGAATGAAAGAATGAAAGAGAGAAAGAGAGAAAGAGAGAAGGAAAGAATGAAATAATGAAAGAGAGAAAGAAAGAAAGAAAAAAGAGAGAAAGAGAGAAGGAAAGAATGAAAGAATGAAAGAATGAAAGAAAGAAAGAAAGAAAGAAAGAAAGAAAGAGAGAAAGATAGACAGAATGAAAGAAAGAGAGAAAGAGAGAAGGAAAGAATGAAAGAATGAAAGAATGAAAGACAGAATGAAAGGAAGAGAGAAAGAACGAAATAATGAAATAATGAAATAAATAAATAATGAATGAATGAAAAGAAAGAAAGAAAGAAAGAAAGTTGCACACTACAGTATATATACAATATATATGCTCCCAACTGTTTAATGGGTAAAAAGAAAATATGTATTTTGAAAGTACAGTGTTTTGACCACAGCCGTATGCAGGAGTCCTTTATATCAGTTTACTTTCCCTGACAAAAGGTTGCAGGTACCGGTATGCACCAATACTCTTGTGGCATGAAATGATATGATATAAACATGAAATAATATGAAATGATATGATATACACATGAAATGATATGATATTATATGATATACACATGAAATGTGCCCTTTCTCTCCTGTGAAATTAGCTAAATGTCAGTTCTGGTCTCTCCTCCCTCATAGTTTCCTGAAGACATAGAGTCCTGAAGACAAAGAGTCCTGAAGACAAAGAGTCCTGAAGACATAGAGTCCTGAAGACAAAGAGTCCTGAAGACAAAGAGTCCTGAAGACATAGAGTCCTGAAGACAAAGAGTCCTGAAGACATAGAGTCCTGAAGACATAGAGTCCTGAAGACAAAGAGTCCTGAAGACAAAGAGTCCTGAAGACATAGAGTCCTGAAGACATAGAGTCCTGAAGACATAGAGTCCTGAAGGCATAGAGTCCTGAAGACATAGAGTCCTGAAGACATAGAGTCCTGAAGACAAAGAGTCCTGAAGACAAAGAGTCCTGAAGGAAGAGAGTCCTGAAGACATAGAGTCCTGAAGGAAGAGAGTCCTGAAGACATAGAGTCCTGAAGACATAGAGTCCTGAAGACAAAGAGTCCTGAAGACAAAGAGTCCTGAAGACATAGAGTCCTGAAGACAAAGAGTCCTGAAGACAAAGAGTCCTGAAGACATAGAGTCCTGAAGACAAAGAGTCCTGAAGACAAAGAGTCCTGAAGGAAGAGAGTCCTGAAGACATAGAGTCCTGAAGGAAGAGAGTCCTGAAGACATAGAGTCCTGAAGGAAGAGAGTCCTGAAGACATAGAGTCCTGAAGACATAGAGTCCTGAAGACAAAGAGTCCTGAAGACATAGAGTCCTGAAGACAAAGAGTCCTGAAGACAAAGAGTCCTGAAGACAAAGAGTCCTGAAGGAAGAGAGTCCTGAAGACATAGAGTCCTGAAGGAAGAGAGTCCTGAAGGAAGAGAGTCCTGAAGACATAGAGTCCTGAAGACATAGAGTCCTGAAGACATAGAGTCCTGAAGGCATAGAGTCCTGAAGACATAGAGTCCTGAAGGCATAGAGTCCTGAAGACATAGAGTCCTGAAGACATAGAGTCCTGAAGACAAAGAGTCCTGAAGACAAAGAGTCCTGAAGACATAGAATCCTGAAGACATAGAGTCCTGAAGACATAGTCCTAAAGACATAGAATCCTGAAGACAGAGTCCTGAAGGAAGAGAGTTCTAAAGACATAGAGTCCTGAAGGCATAGAGTCCTCAAGGAAGAGAGTCCTGAAGGAAGAGAGTCCTGAAGGAATAGAGTCCTGAAGGAAGAGAGTCCTGAAGACATAGAGTCCTGAAGGCATAGAGTCTTGAAGGCATAGAGTCTTGAAGAAAACGCTAGATCACTACACTCTCACTCTGGGATACTTCACAGTGACACTACCTGTGTGTGTGTGTGTGTGTGTGTGTGTGTGTGTGTGTGTGTGTGTGTGTGTGTGTGTGTGTGTGTGTGTGTGTGTGTCTACCTAAGGCAGAAACAGAGGACTGTGTGCCCTGAGTTTCACTGGGCATCACGTCCTGAGGTAAGGAGAAAATAACCTCACCAACCTCCCCAAAACTAAATAAAGATAACATCTTGTCTTTCCCTCCGGAGGCTGGCTACTGAGGGTGAAAGTTACGAGGGGTTCCCCACACTCAAGACTCTTTGTGTCGCAAATGGAACCCTATTCCTTATGGTGTGTACTACTCGTAGTGCACTATTTAGGGGACAATGTGCCATTTGGGAAACATCCACTGCCCACACAAGGTGCCTGTCCACATTACTCTTCTGTTCTTGATGCCAGGGAGTGTAACAGCACCCTGAGGTAGTACCCTTTACCCTTGTCTGACTGGCAGACACAGCCCCATTTCACACTCACACATGTGGACACACAGACTCACACACACACACAGACTCACACACACACACACACACAGACTCACACACACAGACACACACACACACACAGACACACACACACACACACACACGGTCTCACACAGACACACACACACACACGGTCTCACACAGACACACATGCACATGGTCTCACACAGACACACACACACACACACACACACACACACACACACACACACACACACACACAGTCTCTCTTACACACACACACACACACACACACACACACACACACACACACACACACACACACACACACACACACACACACGGTCTCACATACACACACACACACACACACACACACACACACACACACACACACACACACACACACACACACACACACACACACACGGTCTCACACAGACACACACACAGGGACACACACACACACAGGGACACACACACAGGGACACACACACCTCAACAATGTCAGCAGCAGGCTTTCTGCTAGGCAGACAGGCAAAAGGACTGCCCTGGCATGTGTGGTGTGTAAAAATGTAAATGTAAAATTCAAGGCACCCCTACTTTTCATTTTATACCTCAGAATAGTAATACTAATAAAAAACTCTGAATTGTGATACTAATAAAACACTCTGAATATTATTAATACTGTAAATACTCTGAATAGTAATACACATATACAACTCTGGAAAGCAATACTAAAATAAATACTATGTTGATAATACTAATATCAATACTCTGTTTGTAATACGAATATCAATACTATGTTGATAATACTAATATCAATACTCTGTTTGTAATACGAATATCAATACTCTGTTAGTAATACTAATATCAATACTAGGTTAGTAATACAAATATCAATACTATGTTGATAATACTAATATCAATACTCTGTTAGTAATACTAATATCAATACTAGGTTAGTAATACAAATATCAATACTATGTTGATAATACTAATATCAATACTCTGTTAGTAATACTAATATCAATACTAGGTTAGTAATACAAATATCAATACTATGTTGATAATACTAATATCAATACTCTGTTAGTAATACTAATATCAATACTAGGTTAGTAATACAAATATCAATACTATGTTGATAATACTAATATCAATACTCTGTTAGTAATACTAATATCAATACTAGGTTAGTAATACAAATATCAATACTATGTTGATAATACTAATATCAATACTCTGTTAGTAATACTAATATCAATACTCTGTTAGTAATACTAATATCAATACTCTGTTAGTAATACTAATATCAATACTCTGTTAGTAATACTAAAATAAATACTATGTTGATAATACTAATATCAATACTATGTTAGTAATACTAATATCAATACTCTGTTAGTAATACTAAAATAAATACTATGTTGATAATACTAATATCAATACTCTGTTTGTAATACGAATATCAATACTCTGTTAGTAATACTAATATCAATACTAGGTTAGTAATACAAATATCAATACTATGGTGGTAATACTAATATCAATACTCTGTTAGTAATACTAATATCAATACTCTGTTTGTAATACGAATATCAATACTCTGTTAGTAATACTAATATCAATACTAGGTTAGTAATACTAATATCAATACTAGGTTAGTAATACAAATATCAATACTATGGTGGTAATACTAATATCAATACTCTGTTAGTAATACTAATATCAATACTCTGTTAGTAATGCTAATATCAATACTCTGTTAGTAATACTAATATCAATACTCTGTTAGTAATAGTAATATCAATACTATTTTAGTAATACTAATATCAATACTATGGTGGTAATACTAATATCAATACTCTGTTAGTAATACTAATATCAATACTCTGTTAGTAATACTAATATCAATACTATGGTGGTAATACTAATATCAATACTCTGTTAGTAATACTAATATAAATACTCTGTTAGTAATACTAATATCAATACTATGGTGGTAATACTAATATCAATACTCTGTTAGTAATAGTAGTATCAATATTCTGTTAGTAATAGTAGTATCAATACTCTGTTAGTAATAGTAGTATCAATACTCTGTTAGTAATAGTAGTATCAATACTCTGTTAGTTATACTAATATCAATACTCTGTTAGTAATAGTAATATCAATACTCTGTTAGTAATAGTAATATCAATACTCTGTTAGTAATACTAATATCAATACTATGGTGGTAATACTAATATCAATACTCTGTTAGTAATACGAATATCAATGCTCTGTTAGTAATACTAATATCAATACTCTGTTAGTAATACTAATATCAATACTAGGTTAGTAATACTAATATCAATACTAGGTTAGTAATACTAATATCAATACTAGGTTAGTAATACTAATATCAAAACTATGGTGGTAATACTAATATCACTACTCTGTTAGTAATACTAATATCAATACTCTGTTAGTAATACTAATATCAATACTAGGCTAGTAATACTAATATCAATACTATGGTGGTAATACTAATATCAATACTCTGTTAGTAATGCTAATATCAATACTCTGTTAGTAATACTAATATCAATACTCTGTTAGTAATACTAATATCAAAACTATGGTGGTAATACTAATATCACTACTCTGTTAGCAATACTAATATCAATACTCTGTTAGTAATACTAATATCAATACTATGGTGGTAATACTAATACCAATACTCTGTTAGTAATAGTAATAGCAATACTCTGTTAGTAATACTAATATCAATACTATGGTGGTAATACTAATATCAATACTCTGTTAGTAATACTAATATCAATACTCTGTTAGTAATGCTAATATCAATACTCTGTTAGTAATACTAATATCAATACTCTCTTAGTAATACTAATATCAATACTCTGTTAGTAATACTAATATCAAAACTATGGTGGTAATACTAATATCACTACTCTGTTAGCAATACTAATATCAATACTAGGCTAGTAATACTAATATCAATACTATGGTGGTAATACTAATATCAATACTCTGTTAGTAATACTAATATCAATACTCTGTTAGTAATGCTAATATCAATACTCTGTTAGTAATACTAATATCAATACTAGGTTAGTAATACTAATATCAATACTATGGTGGTAATACTAATACCAATACTCTGTTAGTAATAGTAATAGCAATACTCTGTTAGTAATACTAATATCAATACTCTGTTAGTAATAGTAATAGCAATACTCTGTTAGTAATACTAATATCAATACTCTGTTAGTAATAGTAGTATCAATACTCTGTTAGTAATACTAATATCAATACTCTGTTAGTAATAGTAGTACCAATACTCTGTTAGTAATACTAATATCAATACTCTGTTAGTAATACTAATATCAATACTCTGTTAGTAATAGTAGTACCAATACTCTGTTAGTAATACTAATATCAATACTCTGTTAGTAATAGTAGTACCAATACTCTGTTAGTAATACTAATATCAATACTCTGTTAGTAATGCTAATATCAATACTCTGTTAGTAATACTAATATCAATAATCTGAATAGTAATAATAATACACTGAACACACAATATATTCTTTACGATTTTTCCAACCAATGTGTTTCCATCCCTGTTCGTGAGCATTTTCCCTTCGCTGATTGAACAGCACAATCATTACACAGGTGCATCTTGTGCTGTTGACAATAAAAGGCCACTCTAAAATGTGCAGTTTTGTCACACAACACAAAGCCACAGATGCCTCAAGTTTTGAAGGAGCAGTGCAATTGCAATGCCCGACTGCAGGAATGTCCACAAGCTCTGTTACCAGAGAATTTTCTGTTAATTTATATACCATAAGCTACCTCCCACATCGTTGTAGAAATGTTTGCAGCACGTACAACTGGCCTCACAAACGCTGACCACGTTTAAACACGCCAGCCCAGGACTTCCACATCCGGCTTCTTCACCTGCGAGAATCGTCTGAGACCAGCCACCTGGACAGTTGATGAAAGTGAGAAGTATTTCTGTCTGTAACTAAGCCCCTTATTGTGGGGGGGGAGGGGGGGGCATTATGATTGGCTAGCCTTGCTCCCCAATGGGTGGGCCTGGCTCCCAAGTGGCTGCACCCCTACCCAGTCATGTGAAATCCGTAGATTAGGGCCGAATGAATTTATTTAAATTGATTGATTTCCTTATATGAACTGTAACTCTATTGTTGCATGTTGCATTTATATTTTTATTCAGTAAAGATATAAATATATGAATAATTTATTATTTCAAATGTAAAAGAAAAGTAGCTTCAACATCTTAACTTGTCTGAAATGAATGGACTGTACTCATAAAAAATGGCAGAAACAGACCTTAAGTAACAGTAACAAGGCACACTCTACTAAATAACAAACCACAGATACTTATATTCTCATCATAACACATGAAGTTACACTGTCATCATGACACATGAAGTTATACTGTCATCCTGACATATGAAGTTATACTGTCATCCTGACATATGAAGTTATACTGTCATCCTGACATATGAAGTTACACTGTCATCATGACATATGAAGTTATACTGTCATCCTGACACATGCAGTTACACTGTCATCATGACACATGAAGTTACACTGTCATCATGACACATGAAGTTATACTGTCATCCTGACATATGAAGTTATACTGTCATCCTGACATATGAAGTTATACTGTCATCCTGACACATGAAGTTATACTGTCATCCTGACATGTGCAGAGTGGAGCAGTGGGACTGGGACTGCATTAGCATCAAGCCCTCAGAACAACACAAAGGCACTGAGCTAATGGGATGTGCTCCTGCTGCTGCTAATATGGTTCCCGGTTACAATGAAACAACCTGATCTAGACCGACGAATGAGAGGAGCAGGAAAGTACTACGCAGAAAACTGCTTCCTGAAATCGAGGGGAAAACATCACCGTGATAACACTGTAAACACAGGTCCATTGGTATAGTGATGGAATAGGGTTTTGTGTTCCACTGCTGACAACATGTGGAGACATTAGCTGGGTAATGAACCTGCAAACAGCTGTGTATCTGCAGGGATGAGTTCATATCAGTGAGTTTTCTATCAGTGAAACAATAACGAAGAAGAGAAATGCTTCTCTGTGTATCTCTGGGGTACATAGGGATACGCTGGATGACAACGGATGATTTCTCCATTAGAAATGTAATGTCCCCATAACCCCATGACTATTGCAAGCCCTATAGGCACGTGTGCAGGCTTAATGCCCATATTGATACACTGGCTGACAAGCAATGCTTTCCCATTCAAATGTATATGTTAATCCCATGTCTGTATTCCCATGTCTAGGCCTGTGTGGTCCCATGTCTGTATTCCCATGTCTAGGCCTGTGTGGTCCCATGTCTGTATTCCCATGTCTATGTGGCATTTCAAAATTTAAAATGCGCAGAACTCTGAATGTCCGGGATATTGGGTGTATTCAGTGAAATGAATACAGAGTGTTTTGCCCTAGTGAACACGGCCGGAATACGAGAGAGCAGAGGGTGCACAGCGGTGCTGTGGTGGTACAGAGCTGTCCATTCAGCACCATGCCATATGAATGTCCCACGACGCTGTGCCCTACCAGCCACACGGTCAGAATATGAGAGCAGTAGAGTGGTGATGGAAAAGGAAGGAGCTGTCCATCCAGCACCAAGCCCTGTTGAAGCCATGTGGATACTAGGAAGGAGCTGTCCTTTCAGCACCAAGCCCTGCTGAAGCCATGTTGAGGCTAGTGGTGCTGGAAAAAGGAAGGAGCTGTCCTTTCAGCACCAAGCCCTGCTGATGCCATGTGGATGCTAGGAAGGAGCTGTCCTCTCAGCACCAAGCCCTGCTGAAGCCATGTGGATACTAGCGGTGCTGGAAAAAGGAAGGAGCTGTCCTTTCAGCACCAAGCCCTGCTGAAGCCATGTGGAGGCTCGCGGTGCTGGAACCACACACTGCTGCTAAACCACTGTTGCTGCAGCCAGATGTGTTCTAACAGTATATATATATCGATTTGAGAAATGAGCTGACAGCCACTTCAATCTAACAACTTTAAAGCTGAACTTGGTTTCTCCAACGCATTTTGTATTCACTATTTCCATTTGTTTTGTTTTTACATTTATTTAACCAAGAAAAGCCCATTGAGACCCAGAGTCTCTTTTTTCAAGGGAGACCTGACCAAGAAGGAAGCAACAATCAATACATTACAGAATGAAAACATACAACAACATGATCCAGCCTAAAACAAAGCATTTTAAACTATTTTGTAACAGAGTCTCCAATCAACATTTTAAATCCATTCAGAGGCACTAACATATCTAGATGAAGCAGGGATTGTAGATTATTCCATTCAGTAGCACTAACATATCTAGATGAAGCATGGATTGTAGACTATTCCATTCAGTAGCACTAACATATCCAGATGAAGCAGGGATTGTGGACTATTCCATTCAGATGCACTAACATATCCAGATGAAGCAGGGATTGTGGACTATTCCATTCAGATGCACTAACATATCCAGATGAAGCAGGGATTGTGGACTATTCCATTCAGATGCACTAACATATCTAGATGAAGCATGGATTGTGGACTATTCCATTCAGATGCACTAACATATCCAGATGAAGCAGGGATTGTGGACTATTCCATTCAGTAGCACTAACATATCTAGATGAAGCATGGATTGTAGACTATTCCATTCAGTAGCACTAACATATCCAGATGAAGCATGGATTGTGGACTATTCCATTCAGTAGCACTAACATATCTAGATGAAGCATGGATTGTAGACTATTCCATTCAGATGCACTAACACATCTAGATGAATCATGGATTGTGGACTATTCCATTCAGTAGCACTAACATATCCAGATGAAGCATGGATTGTAGTCTATTCCATTCAGAGGCACTAACATATCCAGATGAAGCATGGATTGTAGTCTATTCCATTCAGAGGCACTAACATATCCAGATGAAGCATGGATTGTAGTCTATTCCATTCAGAGGCACTAACATATCCAGATGAAGCATGGATTGTAGACTATTCCATGATTCTGGTGCACAAGAAAATAAGGCAGTCTTGCCTAATACTGTCAATGTCCTGGGGACTTTAAGTAGCAACCACCTGGGAGACCGGGTACGGTAACTGCTGGTGGTGAAGGAGACCAGACTATTGGATACAAATGTTTTGAAATCAATGTATCTGCATACCAGCATTACACAACTTTACAGGATATGTCTTTCCCTGTGGCATCTCACGCATGCAACAGCATCACACGTCTCAAACCCTTGAGGGGGAGGAACCACACCAGCGACAGAGTGTTGACATCAATATTCTCAAAGATATGGATCTCCATTTAATTTATAGTGGGTGTAAATTCTGTCCATTATGGAATCTGAAATATCAGTGAGAACCACATCATTCGCTCCATGTGATTGTGACTTTGGAAACAGATAGGAACAGATAGGAAGTACAGCGTTTTGGTCTTTCTCTCTCTCTCTCTCTCTCTCTCTCTCTCTCTCTCTCTCTCTCTCTCTCTCTCTCTCTCTCTCTCTCTCTCTCTCTCTCTCTCTCTCTCTCTCTCTCTCTCTCTCTCTCTCTCTCTCTCTCTCTCTCTCTCTCTCTCTCTCTCTCTCTCTCGCATTATAACACATTATTTATGTCTGTTTAATTCTTATCACCACTCACCTGAAAGAGACGTAATATGTTCGCCACCATGATTGATACAGAACTCGCTGAAGCTCCAATCACTCCAACAACTTTCTCTGGCTTGACGAACACTGGTGGCTCACCGTTCAAACACCTCACGTCCGAAGTGTCTTTTTGTATGAGTGCCTGCACAAAAGTCAGAGACTGCTCCAGAGCATAGGTATCCCTAGAACACGTATCGAGCACCCGGGCACCTAGGGTGATATTGGGCAAAAGCTCGTCATCACTGTTGATTTGATCCAAGGCGTACATCATAGCTTCGAGGCGGTGGATCCCGTTCTCTTTCTTTATGTCGCCACACGGTTCCCCCGGGATCCCCCGGGCGTGCACAGGGAAGAGGCCACCAAGGGTCAGGTCTCCCTCCATTCTTATGGAATGCGGTGCGTAAATTTCCTGCGATGCTGTGAGGTCGAATAGAGCTTTCATCACCCACAACACTTGCCACGTAAAGCAGGGTTTGTTCAGAACCACACCACCACCATGCCTTAGCCTGGCCATGGTCCTTCTCTATCTCTTTCTCTCCCTCCTGCCTCCTCCGACTTCGATTCAGAAGAAAAGACCAGATTCACCGAGGCACTTTTTAAAAATTATACTTCTATGAAATCAAGGTGATATATCGTCCAAAGTAAGTCCATGTGTAGAAAAAAATGTGCAGGTGTGCAGATTATTCTGGTTTAGGCTACCGACGGGTTTAGCAATGCCTTATTCCTTCTAAATGTGCGCACAACTGCCGAGAAGCAGAGTACCGTTCACACAGTCGCTTGTTGCTTGGACACCCATTCCGGGTTTGAATTTGAGTCGATATTCAATAAAGAACACCAGCCACTGTGGGAAGAATGTAAACGCTACTAATCATAACTCATTTTCTACAGAGCGTACGAGGAAGTGCCGTTGATATTCCGCCGTTGAAATCGTGAATCACCACCCATCACAGTGCACTGATGTCATACTTCCACAACGAATACCTAAACATTAATGAATAGTTTGAAAACCAGGGGAAAATCAACGAATCTTCCAGAAATAGAAGACCGAAAAGTTGTGTTTCGTGTTTTAATTCACAGGCAGTCCATCACAGGAGCACACAGCGTGATGATAACGGAATTGCGTTCTAAATAGATCCAGCTTGGGGTAGCTGAGCCTCCCGTTTGATTCAAATGCGGCTGAATCTTTGGTGAAAGTAATCTCTCTTCCGTTGTTGGTCCCTTAGAAATGCCTCACTTGAATGGAGAGGAGCGGAGACAATACACGTATCTCCCACTGAGTGCTAACGGAGGGAATGATGCCTGCTCTCTCTCTCTCTCTCTCTCTCTCTCTCTCTCTCTCTCTCTCTCCCTCTCCCTCATGCTCTCTCTCTATCTTTCGCTCTTTCTCGCTCTTTCTCAATTCAATTCAGAGGTTTTATTGGTATGGGAAGCGTGTTTACGTTGCCAAAGCAAATGGAGAAAAAAATAAACATAAAAACGAAAACAACAAAAAACAAACTATAAAGCAAATGAATCAAATCAAAGAGAAAAAAACAATCAGACATTACCAGTATACATTACATACACAAAACGTTTCAAGATAATAAAGTTGAAAATATTATATTATTAGCGGTTACAAATGTAACACAGTGGCAAGGTAGCCTAGTGGTTAGCGCATTGGACTAATAACCGGAAGGTTGCAAGTTCAAACCCCCGAGCTGACAAGGTACAAATCTGTTGTTCTGTCCCTGAACAGGCAGTTAACCCACTGTTCCTTGGCCGTCATTGAAAATAAGAATGTGTTCTTACTGACTTGCCTAGTTAAATAAAGATATATATATTTAAAATACAACGTTGTGAGAATGTGCCAATAGTAGAATGCACCTTGCTGTTTCTGTTTTAACTCTTCTTGTGCCAGCAGTTCACACATCTTGCTGCTGTTATTACTTACTTCACCTCATAGATATAGGAGAGGGTCTGTATAATCTGGGTGAAATATGTCTGTCTCTAATACGGTCATACATTTGGCAGGAGGTTAGTAAACACAGCTCAGTTTCCACCTCATTTTGTGGTCAGTGTCTTCTCTTGAGAGCCAAGTCTGCCTATTGCATGGGAAACATATGATAACAGCCTTAGCAAGTGAAGTAGATAATATACAAAAGTGAAAACTGTTTAGAGAGAAAGACAGAGAGAGAGAGAGAGAGAGAGAGAGAGAGAGAGAAGAGAGAGAGAGAGAGAGAGAGAGAGAGAGAGAGAGAGAGAGAGAGAGAGAGAGAGAGAGAGAGAAAGAGGGAGAGAGAAAGAAAGAGAGGGAGAGAAAGCGTGAGAGACAGAGAGAGACAAAGTGAGAGAAAAATCGAGAGAGAGAGAGAGAAAGAAAGAGAGAGAGAGAAAGAGAGAGAGAGAAAGAGAGAGAGAGAAAGAAAGAGAGAGAGAGAACGTGAGAGACAGAGAGAGACAAAGTGAGAGAAAAGGCGCGAGAGAGAGAGAGAGAGAGAGAGACAGAGAGAGAGAGAGAAAGAAAGAGAGAGAGAGAAAGAAAGAGAGACAGAGAGAGACAAAGTGAGAGAAAGAGCGAGAGGCAGATAGAGAGAGAGAGAGAGAGAGACAGAGACAGAGAGAAAAGAGAGAAAAAGAGAGACAGAGAGAAAAGAGAGAAAAAGAGAGACAGAGAGAAAAAGAGAGAGAAAAAGAGAGACAGAGACAGAGAACATTGCAGCGGGCATTTCAAGTCTACTGCCCATTTTTCTTTTCAACCCAGGGGCTGGATCTTTGATCAGGAGAAATGAGTAATAAAAATCGATGTTAGGAATCCATAATGATTACGCTCGTGTAGTCTAGGCTACCAGGGAAAACCCGTTGTACCATACAGTGTTTGTCTAGCGTAGGAGGCTACCTAATTCTGTTGCAGCTTTATTCAAGCTATCACCGACTATGCAAGCATGCATGGTTGCTATATTTCGCACAGACACACACACACACACACACACACACACACACACACACACACACACACACACACACACACACACACACACACACACACACACACACACACACACACACACACACACACACACACACACACACACACACACACACACACACACACACACACACACACACACACACACACACACACACACAAAGAGAGTGTGAGATTGAGAGAGCACACACACACAAAGAGAGTGTGAGAGTGAGAGAGCACACACACACACACACACACACACACAAGCTACACAAGTCACTGATTCCATTATTTAAAACATATATACATTTATTCCCCATACTTTGTTAATAGTTTCTAGTTGAAACAAGGAAAGATGATTTTTGATGATTTTTGCAGGTGGTATTACTGCTTGTTATGCACTTTAGTTTGATAATGGCCTTAACAAGTATCAGGTAGACTACAGAGAAAAACCCAGACACCCAGAAGATCATCTTAGAAACATGCTTTTTGTCCATAATCCATAATCCTTAATCCATTGCACAAGAAGATTGTCCTCTCACATTTTACAAAGGAACATAAGTACTGGACATACATAATGACACACTTTAGCATAATAATAACTTAACATTACGCTGACAGGTAATGAAGAACTCACACTTTTTTTTTTTTTTTTTTACCTTTTCAATGATGTCACCTTTGTTGCCAAGCAGTATTCAAAAAACACATTTTCCTCAACAAATCGTGATATAATGTCTTGCTCTTGGCATCTAATCAAGGAATATGAATATCTACCTGCTGCAGTTGAGCGTTCAATTACAATGTATACCAGGTTTTCAATAAAAAGGTCAAAGGAGCTTGGGGAAATCGTACTTTTAACCGGGGCACTAATTTAATGCATAACTTAAGAACACAAGAACCCTTCTACACAACATGATTAAAGGGTTGCGCTGGATCGTTGGCTGACATTTCCGTGCATAAAATGAAATATATCCCATTATTAATCATGAGAATATCTCAAGGAAAGCCTATCAGCTCTCTTGGTAGACTTTACGGAGCTTAATCAGTTGGCTCCACACAGAAACGTGATTGATGGATTCTAGACACTAAAACGCTATTGTAGTTTTCCCGAAAGCAATGGTTCTTGTGAGAAATGCTTTTTAAAATTGTATTTAGGTGACACATTCTCCCTGGTGGTATAGGAATGGAGAATGGTGTTGGACAACATATTCATGTGCTGAAACTGTCAGGGATGTAATTTAAGCTAGTGAGGGGCAATAACTTTTCAGACCGTGCTAGTAGAAAATATGGTGTTGGACAACATATTCATGTGCTGAAACTGTCAGGGATGTAATTTAAGCTAGTGAGGGGCAATAACTTTTCAGACCGTGCTAGTAGAAAATATGGTGTTGGACAACATATTCATGTGCTGAAACTGTCAGGGATGTAATTTAAGCTAGTGAGGGGCAATAACTTTTCAGACCGTGCTAGTAGAAAATATGGTGTTGGACAACATATTCATGTGCTGAAACGGTCAGGGATGTAATTTAAGCTAGTGAGGGGCAATAACTTTTCAGACCGTGCTAGTAGAAAATATGGTGTTGGACAACATATTCATGTGCTGAAACGGTCAGGGATGTAATTTAAGCTAGTGAGGGGCAATAACTTTTCAGACCGTGCTAGTAGAAAATATGGTGTTGGACAACATATTCATGTGCTGAAACGGTCAGGGATGTAATTTAAGCTAGTGAGGGGCAATAACTTTTCAGACCGTGCTAGTAGAAAATATGGTGTTGGACAACATATTCATGTGCTGAAACTGTCAGGGATGTAATTTAAGCTAGTGAGGGGCAATAACTTTTCAGACCGTGCTAGTAGAAAATATGGTGTTGGACAACATATTCATGTGCTGAAACTGTCAGGGATGTAATTTAAGCTAGTGAGGGGCAATAACTTTTCAGACCGTGCTAGTAGAAAATATGGTGTTGGACAACATATTCATGTGCTGAAACTGTCAGGGATGTAATTTAAGCTAGTGAGGGGCAATAACTTTTCAGACCGTGCTAGTAGAAAATATGGTGTTGGACAACATATTCATGTGCTGAAACGGTCAGGGATGTAATTTAAGCTAGTGAGGGGCAATAACTTTTCAGACCGTGCTAGTAGAAAATATGGTGTTGGACAACATATTCATGTGCTGAAACTGTCAGGGATGTAATTTAAGCTAGTGAGGGGCAATAACTTTTCAGACCGTGCTAGTAGAAAATATGGTGTTGGACAACATATTCATGTGCTGAAACGGTCAGGGATGTAATTTAAGCTAGTGAGGGGCAATAACTTTTCAGACCGTGCTAGTAGAAAATATGGTGTTGGACAACATATTCATGTGCTGAAACGGTCAGGGATGTAATTTAAGAAAAATATACCCCACTTGTCACCGGCTGGTGAAATTCTGTTATTTAAAATACTATGTGACCCGTTTCAAGACACTATAGGCGTATGTCGTAATTCACTACTTCACAGGAGAGGCATTTGAAGAAAAAAAAATATATATATATATTTTAAATACATATTTTATATACATATTTTATATACATATTTTATATACATATGTTATATACATATTTTATATATATATTTTATATACATATTTTATATATATATTTTATATACGTATTTTATAAACATATTTTATATACATATTTTATATACATATTTTATATATATATTTTATATACATATTTTATATACATATTTTATATACATATGTTATATACATATTTTATATATATATTTTAAATACATATTTTATATACATATTTTATATACATATGTTATATACATATTTTATATATATATTTTAAATACATATGTTATATACATATTTTATATACATATGTTATATACATATTTTATATACATATGTTATATACATATTTTATATATATATTTTAAATACATATGTTATATACATATTTTATATACATATGTTATATACATATTTTATATATATATTTTAAATACATATGTTATATACATATTTTATATATATATTTTAAATACATATTTTATATACATATTTTATATACATATGTTATATACATATTTTATATATATATTTTATATACATATTTTATATATATATTTTATATACGTATTTTATAAACATATTTTATATACATATTTTATATACATATTTTATATATATATTTTATATACATATTTTATATACATATTTTATATATATATTTTATATACATATTTTATATACATATTTTATATACATATTTTATATATATATTTTATATACGTATTTTATATACATATTTTATATACATATTTTATATATATATTTTATATACATATTTTATATACATATTTTATATACATATTTTATATATATATTTTATATACATATTTTATATACATATTTTTGGCGTAAATGCTTTATGGAATTTAATGTACCTTATTAATTAAATACTTGTCGGCCCTCTGTAAATATATGTAACATTGTTAAATTACTATCCTAGTTTGTTTAGCCACGGAAATATACAGGAACCTTCCCGCTGGCCATGATTGGCTGAGATAATGGATGTGCTGGACATGCCGTGAGATGACTTCTGATTGGTCTGCCATGTAACAGCGCTTCTGTCTATAACATGAGCTGCTCACTATGCGTATCATCCTTTCTACCGAAGCTTTTATGTTGAAAAAACATCACAAAGAACTGAAAAAGGTTTTGGTACTGCTCTCAACGTTGCTGCACTCAAGTTAATAGCGCTATCGACAACATTAGTGGGAATAAGTGGTGATGGACTACTTTCTGGCAGACAATCATGAAAATGTATCTGACAATGAGGAAATCGCTGATTTTAGGTAAAAACAGTTCCATTGAACGTCGTAGAATCTTCTGATGACCGTAACGGGGAAGAAACGACGATCAGAAAGGGAACAATGGTACCCTCCCAGAAGCTTGGTCGGGACATAAACCCCACCAATTCAGACCAACGAAGAGGTGGAATGGGTTCGCACTCAAATCTTACTTCATTATTCTTTTCTTTTTTTAAAATTATTATTTTCACTGCGTCAGGGATAGTGTACAGAGAGGGTTTTTGGCTTCATGGCCTTCTTCAGTGTCTAGGTACAATTGTATTTTAATTCAAAACAGCATTTGTAGGGAACAATTGATGTGCAGCAGGTGCTTCTAATCAGGGTTGCCATTCATCTGCCAATCAGGGATGTGACTTTTCTGGTCTACCTGCATACAAATTAATCCCAAAGAAATACAGAATTCAAATGTATGAGAGGGAACCTGACGCAACACAATTCATTAAATAGACTGATTTTGTTCTATAAAGTGTCTCTCAACTGTCAAAGTGGTGTATTGATGTGTAATAGTGGATTTGTGTTCTTCATGCCGTTCTTTAAAGGAGAGGGAATTTTTCCAATATAAAATCCATCACAATAACACTGTGACATGAAAACTACTTCTTTAGTAGTACAAGTTGTACATGACATTGTATCATAGTCTGAGGGTATACAACGTTACAACATGTCTTTATGGTGCTACAGGAGGTACAGGATCTATAGGGGAAACAGCCTTATGGTGCTACAGGAGGTACAGGATCTATAGGGGAAACAGCCTTATGGTGCTACAGGAGGTACAGGATCTATAGGGGAAACAGCCTTATGGTGCTACTAGAGGTACAGGATCTACAGGGGAAACAGCCTTATGGTGCTACTAGAGGTACAGGATCTATAGGGGAAACAGCCTTATGGTGCTACTAGAGGTACAGGATCTATAGGGGAAACAGCCTTATGGTGCTACAGGAGGTACAGGGGAAACAGCCTCATGGTGCTACTAGAGGTACAGGGGAAACAGCCTTATGGTGCTACTAGAGGTACAGGGGAAACAGCCTTATGGTGCTACTAGAGGTACAGGGGGGAACAGCCTCATGGTGCTACTAGAGGTACAGGGGGCCTCATGGTGCTACTAGAGGTATAGGGGAAACAGCCTTATGGTGCTACTAGAGGTACAGGGGAAACAGCCTCATGGTGCTACTAGAGGTACAGGGGAACAGCCTCATGGTGCTACTAGAGGTACAGGATCTATAGGGGAAACAGCCTCATGGTGCTACAGGAGGTACAGGATCTATAGGGAAACAGCCTTATGGTGCTACTAGAGGTACAGGGAAACAGCCTTATGGTGCTACTAGAGGTACAGGATCTATAGGGGAAACAGCCTCATGGTGCTACTAGAGGTACAGGGGAAACAGCCTTATGGTGCTACTAGAGGTACAGGATCTACAGGAGAAACAGCCTTATGGTGCTACTAGAGGTACAGGATCTACAGGGGAAACAGCCTTATGGTGCTACTAGAGGTACAGGATCTACAGGGGGAACAGCCTTATGGTGCTACTAGAGGTACAGGGGAAACAGCCTTATGGTGCTACTAGAGGTACAGGGGAAACAGCCTTATGGTGCTACTAGAGGTACAGGGGGAACAGCCTCATGGTGCTACTAGAGGTACAGGGAAACAGCCTTATGGTGCTACTAGAGGTACAGGGGAAACAGGCTTATGGTGCTACTAGAGGTACAGGGGGAACAGCCTTATGGTGCTACTAGAGGTACAGGGGAAACAGCCTTATGGTGCTACTAGAGGTACAGGAGAAACAGCCTTATGGTGCTACTAGAGGTACAGGGGAAACAGCCTTATGGTGCTACTAGAGGTACAGGATCTACAGGGGAAACAGCCTCATGGTGCTACTAGAGGTACAGGGGAAACAGCCTTATGGTGCTACTAGAGGTACAGGATCAATAGGGGAAACAGCCTTATGGTGCTACTAGAGGTACAGGATCTATAGGGGAAACAGCCTTATGGTGCTACTAGAGGTACAGGATCTACTAGGGGAAACAGCCTTATGGTGCTACTAGAGGTACAGGGGAAACAGCCTTATGGTGCTACTAGAGGTACAGGGGAAACAGCCTTATGGTGCTACTAGAGGTACAGGATCTATAGGGGAAACAGCCTTATGGTGCTACTAGAGGTACAGGATCTATAGGGGAAACAGCCTTATGGTGCTACTAGAGGTACAGGATCTACAGGGGAAACAGCCTTATGGTGCTACTAGAGGTACAGGGAAACAGCCTTATGGTGCTACTAGAGGTACAGGATCTATAGGGAAACAGCCTCATGGTGCTACTAGAGGTACAGGGGAACAGCCTTATGGTGCTACTAGAGGTACAGGATCTACAGGGAAACAGCCTTATGGTGCTACTAGTACAGGATCTATAGGGGAAACAGCCTTATGGTGCTACTAGAGTACAGGATCTATAGGGGAAACAGCCTTATGGTGCTACTAGAGGTACAGGGAAACAGCCTTATGGTGCTACTAGAGGTACAGGGGAACAGCCTTATGGTGCTACTAGAGGTACAGGGGGAACAGCCTTATGGTGCTACTAGAGGTACAGGATCTATAGGGGAAACAGCCTCATGGTGCTACTAGAGGTACAGGATCTATAGGGGAAACAGCCTTATGGTGCTACTAGAGGTACAGGGGAAACAGCCTCATGGTGCTACTAGAGGTACAGGGGGAAACAGCCTCATGGTGCTACTAGAGGTACAGGGGGAAACAGCCTTATGGTGCTACTAGAGGTACAGGGGGAACAGCCTTATGGTGCTACTAGAGGTACAGGGGAAACAGCCTCATGGTGCTACTAGAGGTACAGGATCTACAGGGGGAAACAGCCTCATGGTGCTACTAGAGGTACAGGTCTATAGGGGAAACAGCCTTATGGTGCTACTAGAGGTACAGGGGAAACAGCCTCATGGTGCTACTAGAGGTACAGGGGAAACAGCCTTATGGTGCTACTAGAGGTACAGGGGGAACAGCCTTATGGTGCTACTAGAGGTACAGGGGAAACAGCCTTATGGTGCTACTAGAGGTACAGGGGAAACAGCCTTATGGTGCTACTAGAGGTACAGGGGAAACAGCCTTATGGTGCTACTAGAGGTACAGGGGAAACAGCCTTATGGTGCTACTAGAGGTACAGGGGAAACAGCCTTATGGTGCTACTAGAGGTACAGGGGAAACAGCCTTATGGTGCTACTAGAGGTACAGGGGGAACAGCCTTATGGTGCTACTAGAGGTACAGGGAAACAGCCTTATGGTGCTACTAGAGGTACAGGGGAAACAGCCTTATGGTGCTACTAGAGGTACAGGGGAAACAGCCTTATGGTGCTACTAGAGGTACAGGGGGAACAGCCTTATGGTGCTACTAGAGGTACAGGGGAAACAGCCTTATGGTGCTACTAGAGGTACAGGGGAAACAGCCTTATGGTGCTACTAGAGGTACAGGGGGAACAGCCTTATGGTGCTACTAGAGGTACAGGGGAAACAGCCTTATGGTGCTACTAGAGGTACAGGGGAAACAGCCTTATGGTGCTACTAGAGGTACAGGGGAAACAGCCTTATGGTGCTACTAGAGGTACAGGGGAAACAGCCTTATGGTGCTACTAGAGGTACAGGGGAAACAGCCTTATGGTGCTACTAGAGGTACAGGGGAAACAGCCTTATGGTGCTACTAGAGGTACAGGGGAAACAGCCTTATGGTGCTACTAGAGGTACAGGATCTACAGGGGAAACAGCCTTATGGTGCTACTAGAGGTACAGGGGAAACAGCCTTATGGTGCTACTAGAGGTACAGGGGAAACAGCCTTATGGTGCTACTAGAGGTACAGGGGAAACAGCCTTATGGTGCTACTAGAGGTACAGGGGAAACAGCCTTATGGTGCTACTAGAGGTACAGGAGAAACAGCCTTATGGTGCTACTAGAGGTACAGGGGAAACAGCCTTATGGTGCTACTAGAGGTACAGGATCTACAGGGGAAACAGCCTCATGGTGCTACTAGAGGTACAGGGGAAACAGCCTTATGGTGCTACTAGAGGTACAGGGGAAACAGCCTTATGGTGCTACTAGAGGTACAGGGGGAACAGCCTTATGGTGCTACTAGAGGTACAGGGGAAACAGCCTTATGGTGCTACTAGAGGTACAGGGAAACAGCCTTATGGTGCTACTAGAGGTACAGGGGAAACAGCCTTATGGTGCTACTAGAGGTACAGGGGAAACAGCCTTATGGTGCTACTAGAGGTACAGGGAAACAGCCTTATGGTGCTACTAGAGGTACAGGGAAACAGCCTTATGGTGCTACTAGAGGTACAGGGGAAACAGCCTTATGGTGCTACTAGAGGTACAGGGGGAAACAGCCTTATGGTGCTACTAGAGGTACAGGGGGAACAGCCTTATGGTGCTACTAGAGGTACAGGGGAAACAGCCTTATGGTGCTACTAGAGGTACAGGGGAAACAGCCTTATGGTGCTACTAGAGGTACAGGGGGGAACAGCCTTATGGTGCTACTAGAGGTACAGGGGAAACAGCCTTATGGTGCTACTAGAGGTACAGGGGGAAACAGCCTTATGGTGCTACTAGAGGTACAGGGGAAACAGCCTTATGGTGCTACTAGAGGTACAGGGGAAACAGCCTTATGGTGCTACTAGAGGTACAGGGGAAACAGCCTTATGGTGCTACTAGAGGTACAGGGGAAACAGCCTTATGGTGCTACTAGAGGTACAGGGGGAACAGCCTTATGGTGCTACTAGAGGTACAGGGGAAACAGCCTTATGGTGCTACTAGAGGTACAGGATCTACAGGGGAAACAGCCTTATGGTGCTACTAGAGGTACAGGGGAAACAGCCTTATGGTGCTACTAGAGGTACAGGGAAACATCCTTATGGTGCTACTAGAGTACAGGGGAAACAGCCTTATGGTGCTACTAGTACAGGATCTACAGGGAAACAGCCTTATGGTGCTACTAGAGGTACAGGGGAACAGCCTTATGGTGCTACTAGAGGTACAGGATCTACAGGGGAAACAGCCTTATGGTGCTACTAGAGGTACAGGGGAAACAGCCTTATGGTGCTACTAGAGGTACAGGGAAACAGCCTTATGGTGCTACTAGAGGTACAGGGAAACAGCCTTATGGTGCTACTAGAGGTACAGGGGGAAACAGCCTTATGGTGCTACTAGAGGTACAGGATCTACAGGGGAAACAGCCTTATGGTGCTACTAGAGGTACAGGATCTACAGGGGAAACAGCCTTATGGTGCTACTAGAGGTACAGGGGAAACAGCCTTATGGTGCTACTAGAGGTACAGGGGAAACAGCCTCATGGTGCTACTAGAGGTACAGGGGAAACAGCCTTATGGTGCTACTAGAGGTACAG
>NC_068430.1:3314341-3501841 GCF_023373465.1 Oncorhynchus keta | reverse complement strand
GTATATAGCTACTGACCCTGGAACTGTCCCTGTATATAGCTACTGACCCTGGAACTGACCCTGTATATAGCTACTGACCCTGGAACTGACCCTGTATATAGCTACTGACCCTTGAACTGACCCTGTATATAGCTACTGACCCTTGAACTGACCCTGTATATAGCTACTGACCCTGGAACTGACCCTGTATATAGCTACTGACCCTTGAACTGACCCTGTATATAGCTACTGACCCTTGAACTGACCCTGTATATAGCTACTGACCCTTGAACTGACCCTGTATATAGCTACTGACCCTGTATATAGCTACTGACCCTTGAACTGACCCTGTATATAGCTACTGACCCTGTATATAGCTGCTGGCCCTGGAACTGACCCTGTATATAGCTACTGACCCTGGAACTGACCCTGTATATAGTTATTGACCCTGTATATAGTTACTGACCCTGGAACTGACCCTGTATATAGCTGCTGGCCCTGGAACTGACCCTGTATATAGCTGCTGGCCCTGGAACTGTCCCTGTATATAGTTACTGACCCTGTATATAGCTGCTGACCCTGGAACTGACCCTGTATATAGTTACTGACCCTGGAACTGACCCTGTATATAGTTACTGACCCTGGAACTGACCCTGTATATAGCTACTGACCCTGTATAGCTACTGACCCTGGAACTGACCCTGTATATAGCTACTGACCCTGGAACTGACCCTGTATATAGTTACTGACCCTGGAACTGTCCCTGTATATAACTACTGACCCTGTATAGCTACTGACCCTGGAACTGACCCTGTATATAGCTGCTGACCCTGGAACTGTCCCTGTATATAGTTACTGACCCTGGAACTGTCCCTGTATATAACTACTGACCCTGTATAGCTACTGACCCTGGAACTGACCCTGTATATAGCTGCTGACCCTGGAACTGACCCTGTATATAGCTGCTTACCCTGGAACTGTCCCTGTATATAGTTACTGACCCTGGAACTGACCCTGTATATAGCTACTGACCCTGTATAGCTACTGACCCTGGAACTGTCCCTGTATATAGCTGCTGACCCTGGAACTGACCCTGTATATAGTTACTGACCCTGGAACTGACCCTGTATATAGTTACTGACCCTGTATATAGCTGCTGACCCTGGAACTGACCCTGTATATAGTTACTGACCCTGGAACTGACCCTGTATATAGTTACTGACCCTGGAACTGACCCTGTATATAGCTGCTGACCCTGGAACTGTCCCTGTATATAGTTACTGACCCTGTATATAGCTACTGACCCTGGAACTGACCCTGTATATAGTTACTGACCCTGTATATAGCTGCTGGCCCTGGAACTGACCCTGTATATAGCTACTGACCCTGGAACTGACCCTGTATATAGTTACTGACCCTGTATATAGTTACTGACCCTGTATATAGTTACTGACCCTGTATATAGTTACTGACCCTGGAACTGACCCTGTATATAGCTACTGACCCTGGAACTGTCCCTGTATATAGCTACTGACCCTGTATATAGCTACTGACCCTGGAACTGACCCTGTATATAGCTACTGACCCTGGAACTGACCCTGTAAATAGCTACTGACCCTGGAACTGACCCTGTATATAGCTACTGACCCTGGAACTGACCCTGTATGTAGTTACTGACCCTGGAACTGACCCTGTATATAGCTACTGACCCTGGAACTGACCCTGTATATAGCTGCTGGCCCTGGAACTGACCCTGTATATAACTACTGACCCTGGATCTGACCCTGTATATAGCTGCTGGCCCTGGAACTGACCCTGTATATAACTACTGACCCTGGAACTGACCCTGTATATAGCTACTGACCCTGGAACTGACCCTGTTTATAGCTACTGACCCTGGAACTGTAGCTTACTTACTTTCTCGTGTTCTTTTAATTTCTATTTCTCATGTGTTTTAATTCTATAGTATTAGTTATTTTGATTACTAACTTGTTGGGATCTTTCCCCAACAAGAAATGCATTTCACTGTACTTATGCACGTGACAATGAAACTTGAAACGACTCAATGGTCAGTAACTTATTCCTAAAGACTGTTCCCAGATCTGTCTGTGATGCCTTTCCAACTCAAATGGTCATCATGTTTGTCATGACAAGAACCAGAGGGTTAGGCAAGACAGCACAAACTGATCTGGGTACAGGCTAAATTAATCCTCTCCTCCTTGTATTTATAGTAAGGGCTACCACTCCTAGTACAATTGAATACATTTTTCAGGCCTGTATCACTGTTTAAAAGAATGTGCCAACAGGAACAACATACTGCATTATTTAAACCGCTTCTAAAAGCCCATGAAAGTATAATGGTCTAATAAGTCTCAGGGAAACATACCATGTCTGTCCCAATTGCCACCCTATTCCCTATCTAGTGCACTACTTTTCACCAGGGCCTATATGGTAGTACACTATTCTGTATAAGGAATAGGATGCCATTTGGTACTTAATCAGGCTCTGTTGGAGATGATGACATGCTATGGTGGAATTTAAAACAGACTTTTAAATGCTCTCATCACGGAACTTAAAACAGACTTTTAAATGCTCTCATCACGGAACTTAAAACAGACTTTTAAATGCTCTCATCACGGAACTAAGAACTAAATGTTAAATGCTCTCATCACGGAACTTAAAACAGACTGTTAAATGCTCTCATCACGGAACTAAAAAACAGACTGTTAAATGCTCTCATCACGGAACTAAAAACTGAATGTTAAATGCTCTCATCACGGAACTAAAAACAGACTGTTAAATGCTCTCATCACGGAACTAAGAACTGACTGTTAAATGCTCTCATCACGGAACTAAGAACTGTTAAACTGTTAAATGCTCTCATCACGGAACTAAGAACTGACTGTTAATAAATGCTCTCATCACGGAACACTGTTAATAAAAACCGACTGTTAAATGCTCTCATCACGGAACTAAGAACAGACTGTTAAATGCTCTCATCACGGAACTAAAACCGACTGTTAAATGCTCTCATCACGGAACTAAGAACAGACTGTTAAACATCACGGAACTAAGAACAGACTGTTAAATGCTCTCATCACGGAACTAAGAACAGACTGTTAAATGCTCTCATCACGGAACTAAGAACTGACTGTTAAATGCTCTCATCACGGAACTAAGAACTGACTGTTAAATGCTCTCATCACGGAACTAAGAACAGACTGTTAAATGCTCTCATCACGGAACTAAGAACTGACTGTTAAATGCTCTCATCACGGAACTAAGAACAGACTGTTAAATGCTCTCATCACGGAACTAAGAACAGACTGTTAAATGCTCTCATCACGGAACTAAGAACAGACTGTTAAATGCTCTCATCACGGAACTAAGAACTGACTGTTAAATGCTCTCATCACGGAACAAAGAACCGACTGTTAAATGCTCTCATCACGGAACTAAGAACTGACTGTTAATAAATGCTCTCATCACGGAACACCAAACCGACTGTTAAATGCTCTCATCACGGAACTAAGAACTGACTGTTAAATGCTCTCATCACGGAACTAAGAACCGACTGTTAAATGCTCTCATCACGGAACTAAGAACAGACTGTTAAATGCTCTCATCACGGAACTAAGAACTGACTGTTAAATGCTCTCATCACGGAACTAAGAACTGACTGTTAATAAATGCTCTCATCACGGAACGAACAGACTGTTAAATGAACGGAAAAGAACTGACTGTTAAATGCTCTCATCACGGAACTAAGAACTGACTGCTCTCATTAAATGCTCTCATCACGGTTAATAAATGCTCTCATCACGGAAACAGAACAGACTGTTAAATGCTCTCATCACGACTGTTAAATGCTCTCATCACGGAACTAAGAACTGACTGTTAAATGCTCTCATCACGGAACTAAGAACTGACTGTTAAATGCTCTCATCACGGAACTAAGAACTGACTGTTAAATGCTCTCATCACGGAACTAAGAACTGACTGTTAAATGCTCTCATCACGGAACTAAGAACTGACTGTTAAAAATCACGGAACTAAGAACAGACTCTCATCACGGAACTAAGAACTGACTGTTAAATGCTCTCATCACGGAACTAAGAACAGACTGTTAAATGCTCTCATCACGGAACTAAAAACGACTGTTAAACTCATCACGGAACTAAGAACTGACTGTTAAATGCTCTCATCACGGAACTAAGAACTGACTGTTAAATGCTCTCATCACGGGAACTGACTGTTAAATGCTCTCATCACGGAACGAGACTGTTAAATGCTCTCTGACTGTTAAATGCTCTCATCACGGAACTAAGAACTGACTGTTAAATGCTCTCATCACGGAACTAAGAACTGACTGTTAAATGACTCTCATCACGGAACCAAGAACAGACTGTTAAATGCTCTCATCACGGTTAATAAAATCACGGAAAAGAACTGACTGTTAAATGCTCTCATCACGGAACGAAGAACTGACTGTTAAATGCTCTCATCACGGAACTAAGAACTGACTGTTAAATGCTCTCATCACGGAACTAAGAACTGACTGTTAAATGCTCTCATCACGGAACTAAGAACTGACTGTTAAATGCTCTCATCACGGAACTAAGAACTGACTGTTAAATGCTCTCATCACGGAACTAAGAACTGACTGTTAAATGCTCTCATCACGGAACTAAGAACTGACTGTTAAATGCTCTCATCACGGAACTAAGAA
Organism: Oncorhynchus keta; assembly: GCF_023373465.1. Lineage (NCBI taxonomy): Eukaryota > Metazoa > Chordata > Actinopteri > Salmoniformes > Salmonidae > Oncorhynchus > Oncorhynchus keta. The sequence continues at coordinate 3,497,133 of NC_068430.1, read as the reverse complement.
CTGACTGTTAAATGCTCTCATCACGGAACTAAGAACAGACTGTTAAATGCTCTCATCACGGAACTAAGAACAGACTGTTAAATGCTCTCATCACGGAACTAAGAACAGACTGTTAAATGCTCTCATCACGGAACTAAGAACTGACTGTTAAATGCTCTCATCACGGAACTAAGAACAGACTGTTAAATGCTCTCATCACGGAACTAAGAACAGACTGTTAAACCAAACGGAAAGAACTGACTGTTAAATGCTCTCATCACGGAACACCAAACTGACTGTTAAATGCTCATCGGAACTAAGAAAACTCATCACGGAACAGAACTAAGAACAGACTGTTAAATGCTCTCATCACGGAACACCAAACTGACTGTTAAATGCTCTCATCACGGAACACCAAACCGACTGTTAAATGCTCATCATCACGGAACTAAGAACTGACTGTTAAATGCTCTCATCACGGACAGACTGTTAAATGAAGAACAGACTGTTAAATGCTCTCATCACGGAACTAAGAACAGACTGTTAAATGCTCTCATCACGGAACTAAGAACAGACTGTTAATAAATGCTCTCATCACGGAACGAAGAACAGACTGTTAAATGCTCTCATCACGGAACTAAGAACTGACTGTTAAATGCTCTCATCACGGAACTAAGAACAGACTGTTAAATGCTCTCATCACGGAACTAAGAACAGACTGTTAAATGCTCTCATCACGGAACCAAGAACAGACTGTTAAATGCTCTCATCACGGAACAAAAACTGACTGTTAAATGCTCTCATCACGGAACCAAGAACAGACTGTTAATAAATGCTCTCATCACGGAACTAAGAACGGTTAAACATCACGGAACTAAGAACTGACTGTTAAATGCTCTCATCACGGAACTAAGAACAGACTGTTAAATGCTCTCATCACGGAACTAAGAACAGACTGTTAAATGCTCTCATCACGGAACTAAGAACAGACTGTTAAATGCTCTCATCACGGAACTAAGAACAGACTGTTAAATGCTCTCATCACGGAACTAAGAACTGACTGTTAAATGCTCTCATCACGGAACTAAGAACTGACTGTTAAATGCTCTCATCACGGAACTAAGAACTGACTGTTCACGGAACTGTTAAACCACGGAACTGTTAAATGCTCTCATCACGGAACTAAGAACTGACTGTTAAATGCTCTCATCACGGAACTAAGAACTGACTGTTAAAATCACGGAACTAAGAACAGACTGTTAAATGCTCTCATCACGGAACTAAGAACAGACTGTTAAATGCTCTCATCACAGAACTAAGAACAGACTGTTAAATGCTCTCATCACGGAACTAAGAACAGACTGTTAAATGCTCTCATCACGGAACCAAGAACAGACTGTTAAATGCTCTCATCACGGAACTAAGAACGGAAAAACGGAACAAGAACAGACTGTTAAATGCTCTCATCACGGAACTAAGAACAGACTGTTAAATGCTCTCATCACGGAACTAAGAACAGACTGTTAAATGCTCTCATCTGACTGTTAATAAAAATAAAACAGACTGTTAAATGCTCTCATCACGGAACTAAGAACAGACTGTTAAATGCTCTCATCACGGAACCAAGAACAGACTGTTAAATGCTCTCATCACGGAACTAAGAACTGACTGTTAAATGCTCTCATCACGGAACACCAAACCGACTGTTAAATGCTCTCATCACGGAACTAAGAACTGACTGTTAAATGCTCTCATCACGGAACTAAGAACAGACTGTTAAATGCTCTCATCACGGAACTAAGAACTGACTGTTAAATGCTCTCATCACAGAACTAAGAACAGACTGTTAAATGCTCTCATCACGGAACTAAGAACTGACTGTTAAATGCTCTCATCACGGTTAAATGCGAAGAACAGACTGTTAAATGCTCTCATCACGGAACTAAAACTGACTGTTAAATGCTCTCATCACGGAACAAGAACAGACTGTTAAATGCTCTCAACACGGAACTAAGAACTGACTGTTAAATGCTCTCATCACGGAACACCAGAACAGACTGTTAAATGCTCTCATCACGGAACTAAGAACTGACTGTTAAATGCTCTCATCACGGAACTAAGAACTGACTGTTAAATGCTCTCATCACGGAACAGACTGTTAAAAACCGACTGTTAAATGCTCTCATCACGGAATAAGAACAGACTGTTAAATGCTCTCATCACGGAACTAAGAACAGACTGTTAAATGTTAAATGCTCTCATCGGAACTAAGAACTGTTAAATCACGGAACTAAGAACAGACTGTTAAATGCTCTCACGGAACTAAGAACTGGTTAAAACGGAACTAAGAACTGACTGTTAAATGCTCTCATCACGGAACTAAGAACTGACTGTTAAATGCTCATCGGAACTAAGAACTGACGGAACGGAACTAAGAACAGACTGTTAAATGCTCTCATCACGGAACTAAGAACAGACTGTTAAATGCTCTCATCACGGAACTAAGAACAGACTGTTAAATGCTCTCATCACGGAACTAAGAACAGACTGTTAAATGCTCTCATCACGGAACTAAGAACTGACTGTTAAATGCTCTCATCACGGAACTAAGAACTGACTGTTAAATGCTCTCATCACGGAACTAAGAACTGACTGTTAAATGCTCTCATCACGGAACTAAGAACTGACTGTTAAATGCTCTCATCACGGAACTAAGAACTGACTGTTAAATGCTCTCATCACGGAACTAAGAACTGACTGTTAAATGCTCTCATCACGGAACTAAGAACTGACTGTTAAATGCTCTCATCACGGAACTAAGAACTGACTGTTAAATGCTCTCATCACGGAACTGTTAAAAGAACAGACTGTTAAATGCTCTCATCACGGAACTAAGAACTGACTGTTAAATGCTCTCATCACGGAACAAAAACAGACTGTTAAATGCTCTCATCACGGAACTAAGAACAGACTGTTAAATGCTCTCATCACGGAACTAAGAACAGACTGTTAAACTGTTCACGGAACTAAATGCTCTCATCAGAAACTGTTAAATGCTCTCATCACGGAACAAAACTGACTGTTAAATGCTCTCATCACGGAACTAAAACTGACTGTTAAATGCTCTCATCACGGAACACCAAACTGACTGTTAAATGCTCTCATCACGGAACAAGAACAGACTGTTAAATGCTCTCATCACGGAACTAAGAACTGACTGTTAATAAAAACGGAACTAAAACTGACTGTTAAATGCTCTCATCACGGAACTAAGAACAGACTGTTAAATGCTCTCATCACGGAACTCACGGAAAGAACAGACTGTTAAATGCTCTCATCACGTTAAATGCTCTCATCACGAACAAAGAACTAAGAACTGACTGTTAAATGCTCTCATCACGGAACTAAGAACAGACTGTTAAATGCTCTCATCACAGAACCAAGAACAGACTGTTAAATGCTCTCATCACGGAACCAAGAACAGACTGTTAAATGCTCTCATCACGGAACCAAAAACAGACTGTTAAATGCTCTCATCACGGAACCAAGAACAGACTGTTAATAAATGCTCTCATCACGGAACACCAAACTGACTGTTAAATGCTCTCATCACGGAACCAAGAACAGACTGTTAAATGCTCTCATCACGGAACAAGAACTGACTGTTAAATGCTCTCATCACGGAACTAAAAAAACCGACTGTTAAATGCTCTCATCACGGAACTAAGAACAGACTGTTAAATGCTCTCATCACGGAACTAAGAACAGACTGTTAAATGCTCTCATCACGGAACTAAGAACAGACTGTTAAATGCTCTCATCACGGAACTAAGAACTGACTGTTAAATGCTCTCATCACGGAACAAGAACAGACTGTTAAATGCTCTCATCACGGAACTAAGAACAGACTGTTAAATGCTCTCATCAAGAACGGAACCAAGAACAGACTGTCATCACGGAACACCAAACCGACTGTTAAATGCTCTCATCACGGAACTAAGAACAGACTGTCACGGAACACCAAACTGACTGTTAAATGCTCTCATACGGAACTAAGAACAGACTGTTAAATGCTGCACGGAACTAAAAACTGACTGTTAAATGATCTCATCACAGAACTAAGAACTGACTGTTAAATGCTCTCATCACGGAACATAAAACAGACTGTTAAATGCTCTCATCACGGAACTAAGAACTGACTGTTAAATGCTCTCATCACGGAACTAAGAACAGACTGTTAAATGCTCTCATCACGGAACAAAAAACTGACTGTTAAATGCTCTCATCACGGAACATAAAACCGACTGTTAAATGCTCTCATCACGGAACTAAAAACTGACTGTTAAATGCTCTCATCACGGAACTAAAAACAGACTGTTAAATGCTCTCATCACGGAACACCAAACTGACTGTTAAATGCTCTCATCACAGAACTAAGAACTGACTGTTAAATGCTCTCATCACGGAACGGAAGAACAGACTGTTAAATGCTCTCATCACGAACTAAGAAACTGTTTAAATGCTCTCATCACGGAACACCAAACGACTGTTAAATGCTCTCATCACGGAACTAAGAAACTGTTAATAAATGCTCTCATCACGGAACTAAGAACAGACTGTTAAATGCTCTCATCACGGAACTAAAACTGACTGTTAAATGCTCTCATCACGGAACTGTTAAACCAGAACTAAGAACTGACTGTTAAATGCTCTCATCAAGAACGGAACACCAAACCGACTGTTAAATGCTCTCATCACGGAACTAAGAACTGACTGTTAAATGCTCTCATCACGGAACACCAAACCGACTGTTAAATGCTCTCATCACGGAACTAAGAACAGACTGTTAAATGCTCTCATCACGGAACTAAGAACAGACTGTTAAATGCTCTCATCACGGAACTAAGAACTGACTGTTAAATGCTCTCATCACGGAACTAAGAACAGACTGTTAAATGCTCTCATCACGGAACTAAGAACTGACTGTTAAATGCTCTCATCACGGAACCAAGAACAGACTGTTAAATGCTCTCATCACGGAACTAAGAACAGACTGTTAATAAATGCTCTCATCACGGAACCAAGAACAGACTGTTAAATGCTCTCATCACGGAACTAAGAACAGACTGTTAATAAATGCTCTCATCCCGGAACACCAAACCGACTGTTAAATGCTCTCATCACGGAACTAAGAACTGACTGTTAAATGCTCTCATCACGGAACATAAAACAGACTGTTAAATGCTCTCATCACGGAACATAAAACAGACTGTTAAATGCTCTCATCGTGGAACGAAAAAAATGACTGTTAAATGCTCTCATCACGGAACTAAGAACCTATTTTCTGGTCTCTCCAGAGGTGTTCGATCAGGTTCAAGTCTGGAGTCTAGCTAGACCACTCAATGCCATTCAGAGACTTGTCCCGAAGCCACTGCTGCGTTGTCTTGGCTGTGTCATTAAGGTCGTTTTGCTGTTGGAATGTGAACCTTTGCCCCAGTCTGAGGTTCTGACCACTGGAGCATGTTTTCATCAAGGATCTCTTTGTACTTTGTTCTGTTCATCCTTCCCTTGATCCTGACTAGTCTCTCAGTCACTTCCGCTGAAAAACATCCCCACAGCATGATTTTCATCCAGACGTGATGGTTGGCATTCAAATCAGTGAAATGCTTACTTACAAGCCCTTACTCAACAATGCAGTAGTAAGAAAATACCGCCAAAAAAGTAAGGCATAAGAAAAACAAATAATTAAGGAGCCGCAGTAAATAACAATAGCGGGGCTATATACAGGAGGTACCGGTACTGAGTCAATGTGGAGGCTATATACAGGAGGTACCGGTACAGAGTCAATGTGGAGGTTATATACAGGAGGTACCGGTACAGAGTCAATGTGGAGGTTATATACAGGAGGTACCGGTACAGAGTCAATGTGGAGGCTATATACAGGGGGTACCGGTACAGAGTCAATGTGGAGGCTATATACAGGGGGTACCGGTACAGAGTCAATGTGGAGGCTATATACAGGGTGTACCGGTACAGAGTCAATGTGGAGGCTATATACAGGGTGTACCGGTACAGAGTCAATGTGGAGGCTATATACAGGGGGTACCGGTACAGAGTCAATGTGGAGGCTATATACAGAGTCAATGGGGGTACAGGGGTACAGAGTCAATGTGGAGGCTATATACAGGGGGCACCGGTACAGAGTCAATGTGGAGGCTATATACAGGGTGTACCGGTACAGAGTCAATGTGGAGGCTATATACAGGGTGTACCGGTACAGAGTCAATGTGGAGGCTATATACAGGGTGTACCGGTACAGAGTCAATGTGGAGGCTATATACAGGGTGTACCGGTACAGAGTCAATGTGGAGGCTATATACAGGGTGTACCGGTTCAGAGTCAATGTGGAGGCTCTATACAGGGTGTTACGGTACATAGTCATTGTGGAGGCTATATACAGGGTGTACCGGTACAGAGTCAATGTGGAGGCTATATACAGGGTGTACCGGTACAGAGTCAATGTGGAGGCTATATACAGGGGGTACCGGTACAGAGTCAATATGGAGGCTATATACAGGGGGTACCGGTACAGAGTCAATGTGGAGGCTATATACAGGGGGTACCGGTACAGAGTCAATGTGGAGGCTATATACAGGGGGTACCGGTACAGAGTCAATGTGGAGGCTATATACAGGGTGTTACGGTACATAGTCATTGTGGAGGCTATATACAGGGTGTTACGGTACAGAGTCAATGTGGAGGCTATATACAGGGTATTACGGTACAGAGTCAATGTGTCAATGTGCGGGGGTGCAGGTGTCGAGGTAATTGAGGTAATTATGTACATGCAGGTAGGGTTAATAAAGTGCATAGATAATAACAGAGTGGCAGCAGCGGGGTTGCAGATAGTCTTGGTAGCCATTTGATTAGCTGTTCAGGAGTCAATTGGCTTGTGGGTAGAAGCTGTTTTGAAGCTGTTTTGAAGCCTTCGGTGCAGCTTGCCATGCAGTAGCAGAGAGAACAGTCTATGACTAGGGTGGCTTGAGTCATTCAGGCCAAAGTGTTCAAAATTGGTTTCATCAGAGCAGAGAATCTTGTTTAGGTGCCTTTTTGGCGAACTCCATGTGCCTTTTTTCTGAGGAGTGGCTTTGTCTTGACTCACTCTTTGTGCAATAATAGTGCTTAACATGATTTTTTGAATGACTACCTCATCGGTGTACAGTACATACAAATCTGTAAGGTCCCTCAGTCAAGCAATGAATTTACAACATAGATTTGACATGTTAAATGTGCAAGCAGAGGAAAAAAACTGTAGACCACCTTTATTCCACACACAGAGATGCGTACAAAGTTCTCCCTCGACCTCCTTCTGGTAAATCTGACCATAATTATATCCTGATTCCTGCTTACAAGCAAAAACTAAAGCAGGAAGCACCCGTGACTCAGTCAGTAAGAAAGTGGTCAGATGAAGCAGATGCTAAACTACAGGACTGTTTTTCTATCACAGACTGGAACATGTTCTGGGATTCTTCCGATGGCATTGAGGAGTACACCACATCAGTCACTGGCACCATCAATGAGTGCATTGATGACTTTGTCCCCACAGTGACCGTACGTACATACCCCAACCAGAAGCCATGGATTACAGGAAACATCCACACTGAGCTAAAGGGTAGAGCTGACGCTTTCAAGGAGCGGGACTCGGAAGTTTATAAGAAATCCCACTATGCCCTCCAATGAACCATCAAGCAGGCAAAGCATCAATACAGTACTAAGACTGAATCGTACTACCCCAGCTCCAACGCTCGTTGGATGTGGTAGGGCCTGTAAACTATTATAGAATACAAAGGGAAGCACGAGCTGCCCAGTGAGACAAGCCTACCAGATGAGCTAAATTACTTCTATGCTCGCATCGAGGCAAGTAACACTGAAATATGCATCAGCTGTTCCGGACAACTGTGTGATCACGCTCTCCGTAGCCGATGTGAGAAAGGCCTCTAAACAGGTCAACATTCACAAGGCTGCAGGGTCAGACTGATTACCAGGACGTGTACTCAGAGCATGCGCTGACCAACTGGCAAGTGTCTTCACTGACATGTTCAATCTATCCCTGACTGAGTCTGTAGTACCAACATGTTTCAAGCAGACCACCATAGTCCTTGTGCCCAAGAACAATAAGGTAACCTGCCTTAATTACCAACGACACGTAGCACTCACGTCTGTAGCCATGAAGTGCATTGAAAGGCTGGTCATGGCTCACATCAACACCATCATCCCAGAAACCCTGGACCCACTCCAATTTGCATACAGCCCCAACAGATCCACAGATGATGCAATCTCCATTGCACTCCACACTGCCCTTTCCCACCTGAACAAAATAACACCTACTGTGAATGCTATTCATTGACTACAGCTCACCATTCAACACCGTAGTGTCCTCAAAGCTCATCACTAAGCTAAGAACCTTGGGACTAAACACCTCCCTCTGCAACTGGATTCTGGACATCCTGACTGGCCACCCCCAGGTGGTTAGGGGTAGGTAACAACACATCTTCCACATCTTCCACTTCAACAGGGTCCCTTAGAGGTGTGTGCTTAATCTACCTCCTATACTCCCTGTTCACTCATGACTGTAGGGCCAGGCATGACTCCAACACCATCATCAAGTAGTAGGCCTAATCACAGAAAATGATGAGACAGCATAAATGGAGGGGGTCAAAGACCTGGCCATGTGGTGCCAGGACAACAACCTCTCCCTCAACATGATCAAGACAAAGGAGATGATAGTGGATGATAGGAAAAAGAGGACTGAGCACACCACTATTCTCATCGACGGGGCTGTTGTGGAGCAGGTTGAGAGCTTGAAGTTACTTGGTGTCCACATAACCAAAAAAATATCATGGTCCAAACGCACTAAGACAGTCGTGAAGAGGGCACGACAAAACCTATTCCCACTCAGGAGACTGAAAAGATTTGTCATGGGTCCCCAGATACTCAAAAAGTTCTACAGCTGCATCACTGAGAGCATCCTGCCTGACTGGTTGCATCACTGCCTGGTATGGCAACTGCTCGGGCCACAAGGCACTACCGAGGGTAGTGCGTATGGCCCAGTACATCACTGGGGCCAAGCTTCCTGCCATCCAGGACCTCTATACCAGGTGGTGTCAGAGGAAGGCCCTAAAAACTGTCAAAGACTCCAGCCATCCTGTTCTCTCTGCTATCGCACGGCAAGCGGTACCGGAGTGCCAAGTCTAGGTCCAAAAGGCTTCTTAACAGCTTATACCCCCAAGCCATAAGACTCCTGAACAGCTAATCAAATGGCTACCCAGAACCCTCTGCTGCTACTCTCTGTTTGTTATCTATGCATAGTCCCTTTTAACTCTACCTACATGTACATATTACCTCAATTACATCGACTAACCGGTACCACCGCACATTGACTCTGTACCCTGTATATAGCCTCCACATTGACTCTGTACCGGTACCCCCTGTATATAGCCTCCACATTGACTCTGTACCAGTACCCCCTGTATATAGCCTCCACATTGACTCTGTACCGGTACCCCCTGTATGTCGCCTAGCTATTGTTATTTTACTGCTGCTGTTTAATTATTTTATTACTTTCCATTTTTTATTGTGTATTTTTTAGTTAGCAATTATTTTTCTTAAAAACTTCCTAAAGCATTGTTGGTTAAAGGGCTTGTAAGTAAGCGTTTTACTATAAGGTCTAAACCTGTTGTATACCGTGCATGTGACAAATACAATTTGATTTGATTTGAAAGACCAGGGAGGTTTTCCAATGCCTAGCAAAGAAGGGAAGCTATTGGTAGAAACATCTGACATTGAATATCCCTTTGAGCGTGAGGTGAAGTTATTAATTACACTTTGGATGGTGTATCAATACACCTAATAATTACAATGATACAGGTGTCCTCAAATCTAACTGCCTGTAGCTCAGGACCTGAAGCAAGGATATGCATATTCTTGATACCATTTGAAAGGAAACACTTTGAAGTTTGTTGAAATGTGAAATTAATATAGGAGAATATAACACATTAGATCATGATGCCTTCTAATTGTAGTCGCTGTACTTGCCTTACGGCGAGGATAGCTGTGCTACAAGCCCAGCTTCAGACGCAATCGTTAGGCAAGGGTAATTTCAGTGTAGGAAAGGATGAAACAGTGTCTGTGCCACCAGTAAGTACAGATAGTAGTATAAATCCCCTGGCACAGTCCCCGCAGCCAGACACCTTTCTCACGGTTTCTGGAAGGAAATGCTGTAGGAAAGCTCAACCGGTGTCGCTCATTCAGCCGACAGAAACTTTCAACCGGTTTTCCCCATTAAGCAGCGGGTCGGAGTCAGAGGCCGAGTCTTCTCTGGTCTCTCCTCCTCCCGTTACGGGGTCTGAGACGCAGAAGCTTCCCACCATTAGCTCTGACAAATTGAAAACTCTAGTCATTGGCAACTCCATTACCCGCAGTATTAGACTTAAAACGAATCATCCAGCGATCATACACTGTTTACCAGGGGGCAGGGCTACCGACGTTGAGGCTAATCTGAAGATGGTGCTGGCTAAAGCTAAAACTGGCGAGTGTAGAGAGTATAGAGATATTGTTATCCACGTCGGCACCAACTATGTTAGGATGAAACAGTCAGAGATCACCAAGCGCAACATAGCTTCTGCGTGCATATCAGCTAGAAAGATGTGTCGGCATCGAGTAATTGTCTCTGGCCCCCTCCCAGTTAGGGGAGTGATGAGCTCTACAGCAGACTCTCACAACTCAATCGCTGGTTGAAAACTGTTTTCTGCCCCTCCCAAAAGATAGAATTTGTAGATAACTGGCCCTCTTTCTGGGACTCGCCCACAAACAGGACCAAGCATGACCTGCTGAGGAGTGAGGGACTCCATCCTAGCTGGAGGGGTGCTCTCATCTTATCTACCAAAATAGACAGGGCTCTAACTCCTCTAGCTCCACAATGAAATAGGGTGCAGGCCAGGCAGCAGGCTGTTAGCCAGCCTGCCAGCATAGTGGAGTCTGCCACTAGCACAGTCAGTGTAGTCAGCTCAGCTATCACCATTGAGACCGTGTCTGTGCCTCGACCTAGGTTGGGCAAAACTAAACATGGCGGTGTTCGCCTTAGCAATCTCACTAGGATAAAGACCACCTCCATTCCTGTCATTACTGAAAGAGATCATGATACCTCACATCTCAAAATAGGGCTACTTAATGTTAGATCCCTTACTTCAAAGGCAATTATAGTCAATGAACTAATCACTGATCATAATCTTGATGTGATTGGCCTGACTGAAACATGGCTTAAGCCTGATGAATTTACTGTTTTAAATGAGGCCTCACCTCCTGGCTACACTAGTGACCATATCCCCCGTGCATCCCGCAAAGGCGGAGGTGTTGCTAACATTTACGATAGCAAATTTCAATTTACAAAAAAAAATGACGTTTTCGTCTTTTGAGCTTCTAGTCATGAAATCTATGCAGCCTACTCAATCACTTGTTATAGCTACTGTTTAAAGGCCTCCTGGGCCATATACAGCGTTTCTCACTGAGTTCCCTGAATTCCTATCGTACCTTGTAGTCATAGCAGATAATATTCTAATCTTTGGTGACTTTAATATTCACATGGAAAAGTCCAAAGACCCACTCCAAAAGGCTTTCGGAGCCATCATCGACTCAGTGGGTTTTGTCCCACATGTCTCTGGACCCACTCACTGTCACAGTCATACGCTGGACCTAGTTTTGTCCCATGGAATAAATGTTGTGGATCTTAATGTTTTTCCTCATAATCCTGGACTATCGGACCACCATTTTATTACGTTTGCAATTGCAACAAATAATCTGCTCAGACCCCAACCAAGGACCATCAAAAGTCGTGCTATAAATTCACAGACAACACAAAGATTCCTTGATGCCCTTCCAGACTCCCTCTGCCTACCCAAGGACGCCAGAGGACAAAAATCAGTTAACCACCTAACTGAGGATCTCGATTTAACCTTGCGCAATACCTAGATGCAGTTGCACCCCTAAAAACTAAAAACATTTCTCATAAGAAACTAGCTCCCTGGTACACAGAAAATACCCGAGCTCTGAAGCAAGCTTCCAGAAAATTGGAACGGAAATGGCGCAACACCAAACTGGAAGTCTTCCAACTAGCTTGGAAAGACGGTACAGTGCAGTACCGAAGAGCCCTTACTGCTGCTTGATCATCCTATTTTTCTAACTTAATTGAGGAAAATAAGAACAATCTGAAATTCCTTTTTGATACTGTCGCAAAGCTAACTAAAAAGCAGCATTCCCCAAGAGAGGATGACTTTCACTTTAGCAGTGATAAATTCATGAACTTCTTTGAGGAAAATATTATGAATATTAGAAAGCAAATTACGGACTCCTCTTTAAACCTGCGTATTCCTCCAAACCTCAGTTGTCCTGAGTCTGCACAACTCTGCCAGGACCTAGGATCAAGAGAGACGCTCAAGTGTTTTAGTACTATATCTCTTGACACAATGATTAAAATAATCATGGCCTCTAAACCTTCAAGCTGCATACTGGACCCTATTCCAACTAAACTACTGAAAGAGCTGCTTCCTGTGCTTGGCCCTCCTATGTTGAACATAATAAACGGCTCTCTATCCACTGGATGTGTACCAAACTCACTAAAAGTGGCAGTAATAAAGCCTCTCTTGAAAAAGCCAAACCTTGACCCAGAAAATATAAAAAACTATCGGCTTTTAGAGAAGGCGCAGCAACTCACTGCCTTCCTGAAGACAAACAATGTATACGAAATGCTTCAGTCTGGTTTTAGACCCCATCATAGCACTGAGACGGCACGTGTGAAGGTGGTAAATGACATTTTAATGGCATCGGACCGAGGCTCTGCATCTGTCCTCGTGCTCCTAGACCTTAGTGCTGCTTTTGATACCATCGATCACCACATTCTTTTGGAGAGATTGGAAACCCAAATTGGACTACACGGACATGTTCTGGCCTGGTTTAGATCTTATCTGTCGGAAAGATATCAGTTTGTCTCTGTGAATGGTTTGTCCTCAGCTGACAAATCAACTGTAAATGTCGGTGTTCCTCAAGGTTCCGCTTTAGGACCACTATTGTTTTCACTATACATTTTACCTCTTGGGGATGTTATTCGAAAACATAATGTTAACTTTCACTGCTATGCAGATGACACACAGCTGTACATTTCAATGAAACATGGTGAAGCCCCAAAATTGCCCTCGCTAGAAGCATGTGTTTCAGACATAAGGAAGTGGATGGCTGCAAACTTTCTACTATTAAACTCGGACAAAACAGAGATGCTTGTTCTAGGTCCCAAGAAACAAAGAGATCTTCTGTTGAATATGACAATTAATCTTAATGGTTGTACAGTCGTCTCAAATAAAACTGTGAAGGACCTCGGCGTTACTCTGGACCCTGATCTCTCTTTTGAAGAACATATCAAGACCATTTCGAGGACAGCTTTTTTCCATCTACGTAATATTGCAAAAATCAGAAACTTTCTGTCCAAAAATGATGCAGAAAAATTAGTCCATGCTTTTGTCACTTCTAGGTTAGACTACTGCAATGCTCTACTTTCCGGCTACCCGGATAAAGCACTAAATAAACTTCAGTTAGTGCTAAATACGGCTGCTAGAATCCTGACTAGAACCAAAAAATGTGATCATATTACTCCAGTGCTAGTGCTAGCCTCTCTACACTGGCTTCCTGTCAAAGCAAGGGCTGATTTCAGTGTTTTACTGCTAACCTGCAAAGCATTACATGGGCTTGCTCCTACCTATCTCTCTGATTTGGTCCTGCCGTACATACCTACACGTACGCTACGGTCACAAGACGCAGGCCTCCTAATTGTCCCTAGAATTTCTAAGCAAACAGCTGGAGGCAGGGCTTTCTCCTAAAGAGCTCCATTTTTATGGAACGGTCTGCCTACCCATGTCAGAGACGCAAACTCGGTCTCAACCTCTAAGTCTTTACTGAAGACTCATCTCTTCAGTGGGTCATATGATTGAGTGTAGTCTGGCCCAGGAGTGGGAAGGTGAACGGAAAGGCTCTGGAGCAACGAACCGCCCTTGCTGTCTCTGCCTGGCCGGTTCCCCTCTTTCCACTGGGATTCTCTGCCTCTAACCCTATTACAGGGGCTGAGTCACTGTCTTACTGGGGCTCTCTCATGCCGTCCCTGCAGGGGGTGCATCACCTGAGTGGGTTGATTTACTGTTGTGGTCATCCTGTCTGGGTTGGCACCCCCCCCCCCTTGGGTTGTGCCGTGGCGGAGATCTTTGTGGGCTATACTCAGCCCTGTCTCAGGATGGTAAGTTGGTGGTTGAAGATATCCCTCTAGTTGTGTGGGGGCTGTGCTTTGGCAAAGTGGGTGGGGTTATATCCTTCCTGTTTGGCCCTGTCCGTGGGTGTCCTCGGATGGGGCCACAGTGTCTCCTGACCCCTCCTGTCTCAGCCTCCAGTATTTATGCTGCAGTAGTTTGTGTCGGGGGGCTAGGGTTAGTTTGTTATATCTGGAGTACTTCTCCTGTCCTATTCGGTGTCCTGTGTGAATCTAATTGTGCGTTCTCTAATTCTCTCCTTCTTTCTTTCTCTCTCTCGGAGGACCTGAGCCCTAGGACCATGCCCCAGGACTACCTGACATGATGACTCCTTGCTGTCCCCAGTCCACCTGGCCATTCTGCTGCTCCAGTTTCAACTGTTCTGCCTTACTATTATTTGACCATGCTGGTCATTTATGAAAATTTGAACATCTTGGCCATGTTCTGTTATAATCTCCACCCGGCACAGCCAGAAGAGGACTGCCCACCCCACATATGCTCTCTCTAATTCTCTCTTTCTTTCTCTCTCTCGGAGGACCTGAGCCCAAGGACCGTGCCCCAGGACGACCTGACATGATGACTCCTTGCTGTCCCCAGTCCACCTGGCCATTCTGCTGCTCCAGTTTCAACTGTTCTGCCTTACTATTATTTGACCATGCTGGTCATTTATGAACATTTGAACATCTTGGCCATGTTCTGTTATAATCTCCATAGCCTGGTTCCTCTCTAGGTTTCGTCCTAGGTTTTGGCCTTTCTAGGGAGTTTTTCCTAGCCACTGTGCTTCTACACCTGCATTGCTTGCTGTTTGGGGTTTTAGGCTGGGTTTCTGTACAGCACTTTGAGATATCAGCTGATGTACGAAGGGCTATATAAATACATTTCATTTGATTTGATTTGGTCAAATATAATACGAAGAAAGTTTTTCTTGTCCCATCATCTTTGAAATGCAAGAGAAGCCATAATGTACCATTCCAGTTTAGGTGAAATTTAGATTTTGGCCACTAGGTAGCAGCAGTGTATGTGCAAAGTTTTAGACCGATTTAATGAACCATTGCATATATGTTCAAAATGTTCTATCAAGACTGCCCAAATGTGCCTATTTGGTTTATCAATAGATGTTCAGGTTCATAACTGTGCACTCTCCTCAAACAACAGCACAGTATTATTTCACTGTAATAGCTACTGCAAATTAGATAGTGCAGTTAGATTGACAATAATTTAAGCTTTATGCCCATATCAGTTATGTCTATGTCCTGGGAAATGTTTTTGTTACATACAACCTCATGTTAATCACATTAGCCTCGGTTAACTCAACCGTCCCATGGGGGGGGGGCACCGATCCTGTAGAGGTTCAACTCAGTTGCTGGAAAGGAAGGAAACCGCTCAGGGATTTCACCATGATCCCACTGGTGACTTTCAAACGCTTACAGAGTTTAATGGCACTGACAGGAAACAACTGAGGATTGATTAACAATATTGTAGTTACTCTAAAATACAATACTAATTTAATTGACAGTTTGAACAGAAGGAAACCTGTACAGAATAAAATATTCCAAAACACACATACTGTTTTCAATAAGTCAGTAAAGTAATACTGCAAAAACAGTGGCAAAGTAATTCACGTTTTGTCCTGAAAACAAAGTGTTACGTTTGGGGCAAATCCAACTGGGAGATGAATTCACCTTTCAGTAGGACAATAACCTAAAACACAAGGGCAAATTTATTCTGGAGTTGCTTATTAAGAAGAGAGTGAATATTCTTGTGTGGCTGAGTTACAGTTTTGACTTAAATCAAACTGGAAAATCTATCACAAGACTTGTAAATGGTTGCCTAGCAATGATCAACAGCCAATTCGACAGAGCTTGAAGAATTTCGAAAAGAATAATGGGCAAATGTTACGCACTCAATCCAGGTGTGGAAAGCTCTTAGAGGCTTACCCAGAAAGACTCAGATGTGATAAGTTGCTTTTACAAAAGTATTGACTCAGGGGCGTGAATACTTATTGTATGTGAATTAGATATTTCTGTATTTTATTTTCATACATTTTTTTTTTTAATTCTAAAAACAGGTTTCACTTTGTCATTTTGGGGTACTGTGTGTTTGTGTGAAAAAAACAAAACAATTTAACCTATTTTCAATTCAGGCTGTAACATAACAACATGTAGGGGTGTGAATACATTCTGAAGGCCCTTTATACAGTACAGTACGTGCATATCTACCTATAAATCAAATCAAATGTTATTTGTCACATACACATGGTTAGCAGATGTTAAAATGCTTGTGCTTCTAGTTCCGACAATGCAGTAATAACCAACGAGTAATCTAACCTAACAATTTCACAACAGCTACCTTATACCCACAAGTGTAAAGGGATGAAGAATATATACATAAAGATATATGAAAAGAGTGATGGTACAGAACGGCATAGGCAAGATGCAGTTGATGGTATCGAGTACAGTATATACATATGAGATGAGTAATGTAGGGTATGTAAACATTATATAAAGTGGTATAGTTTAAAGTGGCAAGTGATACATTTTTTACATCAATGTTTCCATTATTAAAGTGGCTAGAGATGAGTCACTATGTTGGCAGCAGCCCCTCAATGTTAGTGGTGGCTGTTTAACAGTCTGATGGCCTTGAGATAGAAGCTATTTCTCTCGGTCCCAGCTTTGATGCACCTGTACTGACCCTGCCTTCTGGATGATAGCAGGGTGAACAGGCAGTGGCTCAGGTGGTTGTTATCCTTGATGATCTTTATGGCCTTCCTGTGACATCGGGTGGTGTAGGTGTCCTGGAGGGCAGGTAGTTTGCCCCCGGTGATGCGTTGTGCAGACCTCACTACCCTCTGGAGAGCCTTACGGTTGTGGGCGGAGCAGTTGCCGTACCAGGCGGTGATACAGCCCGACCGGATGCTCTCGATTGTGCATCTGTAAAAGTTTGTGAGTGCTTTTGGTGACAAGCCAAATTTCTTCAGTCTCCTGAGGTTGAAGAGGCACTGCTGCGCATTCTTCACCATGCTGTCTGTGTGAAGAAGTCGCACCAATTCAGTTTGTCCGTGATGTGGATAAGGGGGTGCTCCCTCTGTTCATTCCTGAAGTCTACGATCATCTCCTTTGATTTGTTGATGTTGAGTGTGAGGTTATTTTCCTGACACCGCACTCTGAGGGCCCTCACTTCCTCCCTGTAGGCTGTCTCGTCGTTGTTGGTAATCAAGCCTATCTCTGTAGTGTCATCTGCAAACTTGATGATTGAGTTGGAGGCGTGCATGGCCACGCAGTCGTGGGTGAACAGGGAGTACAGGAGAGGGCTCAGAACGCACCCTTGTGGGGCCCCAGTATTGAGGATCAGCGGGGTGAAGATGTTGTTACCTACCCTCACCACCTGGGGGCAGCCCATCAGGAAGTCCAGTACCCAGTTGCACAGGGCGGGGTCAAGAACCCAGGGTCTTGAGCTTGATGGCGAGTTCGGAGGGTACGATGGTGTTAAATGCTGAGCTGTAGTTGATGAACAGCATTCTCAAATAGCTATTCCTCTTGTCCGGATGGATTTTTCTATTACCTCAACTACATCGTTATTATCGTTAATGTTATTTTTATTGTGTTACTATTTCCATTTGTTGGGAAAGGGCTCGTAAGTAAGCATATCATGGTAGAGTCTACACACTGTTGTGTTTAGGTTCATTCACCCCATGGCCACGTACTGTACCTCTGAGTGTTAGCTGTGTGTTTTCACCCTGTTGTGTTTGGGTTCATTCAACCACGTACTGTACCTCTGAGTGTTAGCTGTGTGTTTTCACCCTGTTGTGTTTGGGTTCATTCAACCACGTACTGTACCTCTGAGTGTTAGCTGTGTGTTTTCACCCTGTTGTGTTTGGGTTCATTCAACCACGTACTGTACCTCTGAGTGTTAGCTGTGTGTTTCACCCTGTTGTGTTTGGGTTCATTCACCCCATGGCCACGTACTGTACCTCTGAGTGTTAGCTGTGTGTTTCACCCTGTTGTGTTTGGGTTCATTCAACCACGTACTGTACCTCTGAGTGTTAGCTGTGTGTTTCACCCTGTTGTGTTTGGGTTCATTCACCCCATGGCCACGTACTGTACCTCTGAGTGTTAGCTGTGTGTTTTCACCCTGTTGTGTTTGGGTTCATTCAACCACGTACTGTACCTCTGAGTGTTAGCTGTGTGTTTTCACCCTGTTGTGTTTGGGTTCATTCACCCCATGGCCACGTACTGTACCTCTGAGTGTTAGCTGTGTGTTTCACCCTGTTGTGTTTGGGTTCATTCAACCACGTACTGTACCTCTGAGTGTTAGCTGTGTGTTTCACCCTGTTGTGTTTGGGTTCATTCAACCACGTACTGTACCTCTGAGTGTTAGCTGTGTGTTTTCACCCTGTTGTGTTTGGGTTCATTCACCCCATGGCCACGTACTGTACCTCTGAGTGTTAGCTGTGTGTTTCACCCTGTTGTGTTTGGGTTCATTCAACCACGTACTGTACCTCTGAGTGTTAGCTGTGTGTTTCACCCTGTTGTGTTTGGGTTCATTCAACCACGTACTGTACCTCTGAGTGTTAGCTGTGTGTTTCACCCTGTTGTGTTTGGGTTCATTCAACCACGTACTGTACCTCTGAGTGTTAGCTGTGTGTTTCACCCTGTTGTGTTTGGGTTCATTCAACCACGTACTGTACCTCTGAGTGTTAGCTGTGTGTTTCACCCTGTTGTGTTTGGGTTCATTCAACCACGTACTGTACCTCTGAGTGTTAGCTGTGTGTTTTCACCCTGTTGTGTTTGGGTTCATTCACCCCATGGCCACGTACTGTACCTCCGAGTGTTAGCTGTGTGTTTCACCCTGTTGTGTTTGGGTTCATTCAACCACGTACTGTACCTCTGAGTGTTAGCTATGTGTTTTCACCCTGTTGTGTTTGGGTTCATTCAACCACGTACTGTAACTCTGAGTGTTAGCTGTGTGTTTCACCCTGTTGTGTTTGGGTTCATTCAACCACGTACTGTACCTCTGAGTGTTAGCTGTGTGTTTTCACCCTGTTGTGTTTGGGTTCATTCAACCACGTACTGTACCTCTGAGTGTTAGCTGTGTGTTTGGGTTCATTCAACCACGTACTGTACCTCCGAGTGTTAGCAGTGTGTTTGGGTTCATTCAACCACGTACTGTACCTCTGAGTGTTAGCTGTGTGTTTGGGTTCATTCACCCCATGGCCACGTACTGTACCTCCCTGCGAGACTTTTAGCTACTTTTTTGTTATTAAACTCTTGACAACACACTTATCCCCGATAAGCTCTCATTGTCACATTCTGCCAAATTCAACACTGTCGGCATATCAGGTTCCAATTTTGTCTCGCCTCTGTATTTTAACATAATTATGCAGCAATTACTCTACCTCACAGGGCTGAGAGGAAATCCTTCTAATCACCCTGTAACTCTTCCCAAGGGGAAAGGAAGGTTGTTTGTGTGGGTGGTTGTAGAGATAGCATTATTAAATTGATAACATAAAACTCAAATCTCTCTCTGCCTCTCTTTCCCCCCGGAGGAGAGAACTGGGCAGAAGTGATAAAAACTGAAGTGAGAAATGTGAATGGAGCCTGCAGGTTTGTTGGTGTGTGTGTGTGTGTGTGTGTGTGTGTGTGTGTGTGTGTGTGTGTGTGTGTGTGTGTGTGTGTGTGTGTGTGTGTGTGTGTGTGTGTGTGTGTGTGTGTGTGTGTGTGTGTGTTTGGCTCAGCACTTAGCTATATTATTGAATCTCACTCCTCAGTTCAACAAGTCTTAGTGGCTCTTTTCTGTGGAAATATGCAAATGGAAGTGCAGTCTGTGTCGGGGATATGGGTAAATACTTTAGCTTAGTGTCTATTATAGTTAGATTGATGCTGCCGGAGACATTTAAAAATCTATTTCACTGCTGATTGTGTTTAATGCCCCCCGTAGAGGTTTGGTTTTCTCATGCAGACTTCTGGGCCTATTTTCATTCAGAGTAGAAGCACTGTCCATTCATTACAATGTAAAATACCAAACTAATCAACACTGATGATCTGAGACAGTTTTTGGGCTGATTCAGACCTAGGAAAATGTATGCCATTCCTACACTTTATTTATTTATTTAAGAACCTCTCAGTATTTGGTGTTCAGACCTTATGCCGGTGATCGACGGAATATTTTCGGAGTGACTCCCTTTATGCGACTGAATACATTTACAGTGCGTTTTTCAGGTCATTTATCTAAAGCTTTTCCCTTTAAAGATATCTTACAGCAATTTTTTTTTTCTACAACTTTTACTCTTGAAAAGCAATATAGACATAAAATACAGTAAAATAAATGTTTCTTATTTTGGGGATAAATAATAGGTTTTTTTTAGACACAAATGTAAAATTCAAGGAGTTGGTCTGTTGGTCTAGTGTGATGTCATCGGACTCCTCCCTTGCTTG
Source organism: Oncorhynchus keta (assembly GCF_023373465.1). Classification (NCBI taxonomy): domain Eukaryota; kingdom Metazoa; phylum Chordata; class Actinopteri; order Salmoniformes; family Salmonidae; genus Oncorhynchus; species Oncorhynchus keta. The sequence continues at coordinate 3,476,375 of NC_068430.1, read as the reverse complement.
AGGAGCAATAGAGAACAAAAGAAGAAAGCCTCTCCCACTTGTGCAATGGTGTAAAGAACTTAAGTAGCAAATTCTTTAAAGTACTACGTAAGTAGGTTTTTGGTGTATCTGTACATTATTTTACTATTTACATTTTTAACTACTTTTAATTTTACTCCATTACATTCCTAAAAAAATGATGTACTTTCTATTCCATACATTTTCCCTGACACCCAAAAGTACTCGTTCCATTTCGAATGCCTAGCAAGACAGGAAAATGATCCAATTCACATTTATCAAGAGAACATCCCTGGTCATCTCTACTGCCTCTGCTCTCACAGACTCACTAAGCAGAGAACATCCCTGGTCATCTCTACTGCCTCTGCTCTCACAGACTCACTAAGCAGAGAACATCCCTGGTCATCTCTACTGCCTCTGCTCTCACAGACTCACTAAGCAGAGAACATCCCTGGTCATCTCTACTGCCTCTGCTCTCACAGACTCACTAAGCAGAGAACATCCCTGGTCATCTCTACTGCCTCTGCTCTCACAGACTCACTAAGCAGAGAACATCCCTGGTCATCTCTACTGCCTCTGCTCTCACAGACTCACTAAGCAGAGAACATCCCTGGTCATCTCTACTGCCTCTGCTCTCACAGACTCACTAAACAGAGAACATCCCTGGTAATCTCTACTGCATCTGCTCTCACAGACTCACTAAGCAGAGAACATCCCTGGTCATCTCTACTGCCTCTGATCTGGAGGACTCACTAAACAGAGAACATCCCTGGTCATCTCTACTGCCTCTGCTCTCACAGACTCACTAAACAGAGAACACCCCTGGTCATCTCTACTGCCTCTGATCTCGAGGACTCACTAAACAGAGAACATCCCTGGTCATCTCTACTGCCTCTGCTCTCACAGACTCACTAAACAGAGAACATCCCTGGTAATCTCTACTGCATCTGCTCTCACAGACTCACTAAGCAGAGAACATCCCTGGTCATCTCTACTGCCTCTGATCTGACAGACTCAATAAACAGAGAACATCCCTGGTCATCTCTACTGCCTCTGCTCTCACAGACTCACTAAGCAGAGAACATCCCTGGTCATCTCTACTGCCTCTGCTCTCACAGACTCACTAAGCAGAGAACATCCCTGGTCATCTCTACTGCCTCTGCTCTCACAGACTCACTAAACAGAGAACATCCCTGGTCATCTCTACTGCCTCTGCTCTCACAGACTCACTAAGCAGAGAACATCCCTGGTCATCTCTACTGCCTCTGATCTGACAGACTCACTAAACAGAGAACATCCCTGGTCATCTCTACTGCCTCTGATCTGGAGGACTCACTAAACAGAGAACATCCCTGGTCATCTCTACTGCCTCTGATCTGACAGACTCACTAAACAGAGAACATCCCTGGTCATCCCTACTGCCTCTGATCTGGCGGACTCACTAAACAGAGAACATCCCTGGTCATCTCTACTGCCTCTGCTCTCACAGACTCACTAAACAGAGAACATCCCTGGTCATCTCTACTGCCTCTGATCTGGAGGACTCACTAAACAGAGAACATCCCTGGTCATCTCTACTGCCTCTGCTCTCACAGACTCACTAAACAGAGAACATCCCTGGTCATCTCTACTGCCTCTGCTCTCACAGACTCACTAAACAGAGAACATCCCTGGTCATCTCTACTGCCTCTGCTCTCACAGACTCACTAAACAGAGAACATCCCTGGTCATCTCTACTGCCTCTGCTCTCACAGACTCACTAAACAGAGAACATCCCTGGTCATCTCTACTGCCTCTGATCTGGAGGACTCACTAAACAGAGAACATCCCTGGTCATCTCTACTGCCTCTGATCTGGAGGACTCACTAAACAGAGAACATCCCTGGTCATCTCTACTGCCTCTGCTCTCACAGACTCACTAAACAGAGAACATCCCTGGTCATCTCTACTGCCTCTGCTCTCACAGACTCACTAAGCAGAGAACATCCCTGGTCATCTCTACTGCCTCTGATCTGGAGGACTCACTAAACGGAGAACATCCCTGGTCATCTCTACTGCCTCTGCTCTCACAGACTCACTAAGCAGAGAACATCCCTGGTCATCTCTACTGCCTCTGCTCTCACAGACTCACTAAACAGAGAACATCCCTGGTCATCTCTACTGCCTCTGCTCTCACAGACTCACTAAACACTCATGCTTCATTTATAAATGATGTCTGAATGTTGGAGCCCCATGGATATCCATAGAAATTGTGCCGTTTGCTTTCCTTAAATATAATGAATGTGACATGATTTATACTTTTACTTAAGTATATTTAAAACCAAATACTTTAAGACTCTTACTCATTTTATTTTATTCTCATTTTATTTTTCATTTTATAAATGAGAAGGAGACTGGAGTGCTATTTTAAATATGGTGTGCCTTTAGTTTGCATTTTCTTGATAGACTCAATATAATAAGTTGAGAGAACGGATTCCGAATATTAAGGATCAATGAAAGAAATCCCTCTAAATGATTTCAGCACAATCTGGTAGATTTAAAAACACTAAGAACTTGTGGATAATTTAGGGTTTGTATTCTATGAATCGTACCGGATCCACCCACTCTAATTTCGAATACCGCCCAACATATCCACAGATGATGCCATCTCAATCGCACTACACACTGCCCTATCCCACCTAGACAAAAGCAACATCTATGTGAGAACGCTGTTCATTGACTAAAGCTCAGCGTTTTAAACACCACGGTGCCCACAAAGCTCATCACGAAACTAAGCACCATGGGACTAAACACCTCCCTCTGCAACTGGATCCTGTACTTCCTGACGGGCCGGCCCCAGGTGGCAAATGCTCAGCATCTGACCATAAGGCGCTACAGAGGGTAGTGCATACAGCCCAGTACATCACTGGTGCCAAGCTTCCTGCCATTCAGGACCTAGATACTAGGCTGTTTCAAAGGAAAGCCCAAACATTTGTCAAAGACTCCAGTCACCCAAGTCCATAGACTGTTCCCTCTGCTACCGAAAAGCAAACGGTAGTCTACGACCAAAAGTCTACCACCAAAAGACTCCTTAACAGCTTTTACCCCCAAGCCGTAAGACTGCTGAAAAAATGTATGAAATGGCCACCCGGAAGAATTTACATTGACACCCCCCTCCATTTGTTTTGTACACCGCTGCTACTCACTGTTTATTATCTATGCATAGTCACTTCATCCCTACATACATGTACAAATTACCTCTCCAAATCTGTACCCCCGCACATTGACTCAGTACAGGTACCCCCTGTATATAGCCTCATTATTGCTATTTTATTGTGTTCATATTTTACAATAATTTTTTACTTTTATTTTTTTTGGTAAATATTTCCTTAACTCTTTCTTGAACTGCACTGTTGTTTCAGGGGCTTGTAAGTAAGCATTTCACGGTAAGGTCTACACCTGTTGTATTTGGCGCATGTGACCAAAAAGTTTGACTTGATGTCCCAAATCTCGTGGAAACAGGAGACAAAGGGCTGTGAGACAGAGGTATAATCGTATACACATGAAAGGTGGGATTTATACAGAGGGTTTGGGGCAACAGAAGACGAACAGAAGACGAACAGCAGACGAACAGCAGACTGGCGAAGAATATTTGAGATTGGAAAAGGGCAGATAAAAACAGGGAGGAAAGTTTAAGGGCCTCCACCCGGAGGATCTCGAGTGGACAGCCGTTACCTCTGCCCGAGATGATAACAGGGAGGAAAGTTTAAGGGCCTCCACCCGGAGGATCTCGAGTGGACAGCCGTTCCCTCTGCCCGAGATGATAACGGGGAGGAAAGTTTAAGGGCCTCCACCCGGAGGATCTCGAGTGGACAGCCGTTACCTCTGCCCGAGATGATAACAGGGAGGAAAGTTTAAGGGCCTCCACCCGGAGGATCTCGAGTGGACAGCCGTTACCTCTGCCCGAGATGATAACAGGGAGGAAAGTTTAAGGGCCTCCACCCGGAGGATCTCGAGTGGACAGCCGTTACCTCTGCCCGAGATGATAACAGGGAGGAAAGTTTAAGGGCCTCCACCCGGAGGATCTCGAGTGGACAGCCGTTACCTCTGCCCGAGATGATAACAGGGAGGAAAGTTTAAGGGCCTCCACCCGGAGGATCTCGAGTGGACAGCCGTTCCCTCTGCCCGAGATGATAACAGGGAGGAAAGTTTAAGGGCCTCCACCCGGAGGATCTCGAGTGGACAGCCGTTACCTCTGCCCGAGATGATAACAGGGAGGAAAGTTTAAGGGCCTCCACCCGGAGGATCTCGAGTGGACAGCCGTTACCTCTGCCCGAGATGATAACAGGGAGGAAAGTTTAAGGGCCTCCACCCGGAGGATCTCGAGTGGACAGCCGTTCCCTCTGCCCGAGATGATAACGGGGAGCCGGGGTCCAGTGGCGGACCGCCTGTCAATACCTGGAGGTGGTCTTGTTGAGATATCATATCATGGAGCACATCGTTGACCAGGAACTGGAACACTGTGGGAGCATTGGTCAGTCCGAATGGCATAACAAGATAGTAGCGCCCTCTAGCCGTGTTAAAATCTGTCTTCCATTTGTCTCTTTCCCAGACGTTCCAAACGTCGTTCCAAAGTTCCAGCTTTGAGAGATCATCCCCCCTGAAAAAGCTCGAAAGTCGAGGAGATGAGTGATAGAGGGTAAAAAAAACATTCACCTTTTTGTCATTAAGACCCTGGGTAGTCGATATACGGGTGGGGGAGACAGATGGATAAATACAGTACAATACTCCCTGCATTGTGCCTGGCTTGGCTGAAAATACATTTTAATTAAAGTCATAGATTTAATCGGTGGTAACTTGTGGAATAGACACCGGGCGGGTTTTAACGGTTTTAACCAATCAGTATTTAGGATTAAACCCACCTGTTGTGTAAATTCAATGTACACCTTTATACTGTAAATGTTACATTTTTCATATTCCTTGCTGCATGTCCACTATGGTTCATAAAAAAATGTTTGTGAGGTAAAACAAAAAATACTTTCAAAATACCTTTTTGTTTCTGCTTTCTTTTCAGGGGGATTAAGTTTAATTAGGGAACATAGACTACTGTGTATGGCTTCCTAATCACACCAATACGCATGATACTACCGTACATCGAGACCAGAAGAGCATTAATCATTTTAATTTAATACAGTATGCTTTTTTTTTAAACTCTAGGTCTGTAGAGACAATGAAGGAAATGGTGGGGATGAAGGGGATGGAGTTTTGAAACAGATCGGTGTAAAGGGTTACGAGACAGATTTTAAGGTGCACTGAAATATTCATCCTGAGCTGTTCTGAAACATGACATTTTATGTTGTAACACCACATAATAAAGAGTTGTGTAACACCTTGCCAGAGACTGGGAGCTACTTGACGTGACCCAGAAAAGGTTGAAAACACTATTGTGGTGTCTCCAGTCCTGTCTAGTGGAGGCTTAGATACCCTGTATCTGGAGTTTCCAAATACTGTAAATGGGAGTCCCTCCCTACTCCTATACGTGACCAGTTTCAGGAAGCTATACGTATGTCGCACATCACTACTTCACAGGAGAGGTATTTATTTATTTATCAAAATGTGTTTTTTGGCAGAAATCCCTTCTTGAACATGTGAACTTTCATGTGTCTTAATAACAAACGAACAAACAAACTTGTCTGCCATCTGTAAATACGAATACAAGAGTTTAATTACGAGCCTAGTTGGTTTAGCCACGGAAAAAGTGAGAAGAAAGTGAGGATAAAGTGAGAAACTGTATTATATTTATAATCTCAAATTGGGCCTGGCAACTGTATTATATTTATAATCTGACATTGGGCCTGGCAACTGTATTATATTTATAATCTGACATTGGGCCTGGCAACTGTATTATATTTATAATCTGACATTGGGCCTGGCAACTGTATTATATTTATAATCTCACACTGGGCCTGGCAACTGTATTATATTTATAATCTCACACTGGGCCTGGCAACTGTATTATATTTATAATCTCACATTGGGCCTGGCAACTGGATTCTATAATTTCTGTCATTGTTTACCGTATTCAAAGTATTCATTTCCCAGTGTCTTCTTTAAAATGTTAGAATATTGTCTGAAAATTGGCAACAACCAATATTTACACAATAAACCATTGGCATTTCCAAAAACCATTTGATTGTATGAGAGTTTGACAAAACATGCGTTTTAGATTTTGATACTGCTTTTTACAGTAGATGCACTGACACACCAACAAAGACTCTTTTAAAAACACCAGATATCAGTTTAGCTGCACAACTGTTCATGGTTTCACTACACAATGATAGTGCTTTGAGTCTTTTATTTGAACAGGAGAGCAGAGCAAGGAGGAAGGCAGATCTGCAAACAAAGTAGACAAGACTCCAATATCTTTCCTTTGCAATTCTTTATACTCTTTGTTTTGCAGCAGCAGGGAGGAAGAAACTTGACACAGAGGTCTTTTAGTCTAAGCCCTCTTCAGTGTGTAATAAAAGGATAGGTAACATAGAGGAGAAGGGGACTCAGGTCTAGCAGGTAGGAGGACTCAGGTCTAGCAGGTAGGAGGACTCAGGTCTAGCAGGTAGGAGGACTCAGGTCTAGCAGGTAGGAGGACTCAGGTCTAGCAGGTAGGAGGACTCAGGTCTAGCAGGTAGGAGGACTCAGGTCTAGCAGGTAGGAGGACTCAGGTCTAGCAGGTAGGAGGACTCAGGTCTAGCAGGTAGGAGGACTAAGGTCTAGCAGGTAGGAGGACTCAGGTCTAGCAGGTAGGAGGACTCAGGTCTAGTAGGTAGGAGGACTAAGGTCTAGCAGGTAGGAGGACTCAGGTCTAGCAGGTAGGAGGACTCAGGTCTAGTAGGTAGGAGGACTAAGGTCTAGCAGGTAGGAGGACTCAGGTCTAGCAGGTAGGAGGACTCAGGTCTAGAGGATGAGGACTCAGGTCTAGCAGGTAGGAGGACTCAGGTCTAGACCAGGTAGGAGGACTCAGGTCTAGAGGTAGGATGACTCAGGTCTCCCAGGTAGGAGGACCAGGTCTTTCAGGTAGGAGGACTCAGGTCTAGCAGGTAGGAGGACTCAGGTCTAGCAGGTAGGAGGACTCATTTATTTGCATCAAAAGGTTTTTCAGATCTACCAGGTAGGAGGACTCAGGTCTAGCAGGTAGGAGGACTAAGGTCTAGCAAAGGAGGACTCAGGTCTAGCAGGTAGGAAGACTCAGATCTAGCAGGTAGGAGGACTCAGGTCTAGCAGGTAGGAGGACTCAGGTCTAGCAGGTATTTATGACTCAGGTCTAGCAGGTAGGAGGACTCAGGTCTAGCAGGTAGGAGGACTAAGGTCTAGAAGGTAGGATGACTCAGGTCTAGCCAGGTAGGAGGACTACAGGTCTAGCAGGTAGGAGGACTCAGGTCTAGTAGGTAGGAGGACTCAGGTCTGCAGTTAAGAGGACTCAGGTCTAGCAGGTAGGAGGACTCAGGTCTAGCAGGTAGGAGGACTCAGGTCTAGCAGGTAGGAGGACTCAGGTCTAGCTTTTTGGAGGACTCAGGTCTTGTCAGGTAGGAGGACTCAGGTCAGCAGGTAGGAGGACAAAAAGGTCTAGCAGGTAGGAGGACTCAGGTCTAGCAGGTAGGAGGACTCAGGTCTGCAGGTAGGAGGACTCAGGTCTAGCAGGTAGGAGGACTCAGATCTAGCAGGCAGTAGGACTCAGGTCTCAGCAGGTAGGAGGACTCAGGTCTAGCAGGTAGGAAGACGAAGGTCTAGCAGGTAGGAGGACTCAGATCTAGCAGGTAGGAGATCTCAGGTCTAGCAGGTAGGAGGACTCAGGTCTAGCAGGTAGGATGACTCAGGTCTAGCAGGTAGGAGGACTCAGGTCTAGCAGGTAGGAGGACTCAGGTCTAGCAGGTAGGAGGACTCAGGTCTAGCAGGTAGGAGGACTCAGGTCTAGCAGGTAGGAGGACTCAGGTCTAGCAGGTAGGAGGACTCAGGTCTAGCAGGTAGGAGGACTCAGGTCTAGCAGGTAGGAGGACTCAGGTCTAGCAGGTAGGAGGACTCAGGTCTAGCAGGTAGGAGGACTCAGGTCTAGCAGGTAAGAGGATTCAGGTCTAGGAGGTAGGAGGACTCAGGTCTAGCAGGTAAGAGGACTCAGGTCTAGCAGGTAGGATATCTCAGGTCTAGCAGGTAGGAAGACTCAGGTCTAGCAGGTAAGAGGATTCAGGTCTAGCAGGTAGGAGGTGTCAGGTCGAGCAGGTAGGAGGACCCAAGTCTGTTTAAAAGAAGATAACTCTGTCTGAGATGGTACTTTCACAGATATTTGCTGAATAGATTTAGTATTTTCCTAGACCACGTGGTGTGATGACAATCTGATGAGCCAATATTGTCTTTCCCAGTTAATGCCAGGGTTTCTTATTAATGCATTATCCATAGTCCAGGAAACCACTAAGGTCTGGTGCTGAAATTACATTTTCATTTGATTTAAAGGGCAATTCTAGTTTTGTTCCTTTCTCTGTTAGCTCTCTGAATGTGATTGTACTAAGGAGTCTTGGGAAAGGTACTGGACCAAAACAGTGAAGACTCTTCGGGAGTTTCTATATATATATTTTTATATTTTTTTCTAAATTTCTAAAATGTACTACATCCTCCTCCAAATGTATAATATGTAAGAAAATGTATGTAACCTTTATTTAACTAGGCAAGTCATTTAAGAACAAATACATTTTTACTATGACAGCCTACGAAGAGGTCCATAATTACAGGTTCTTGTGATAGGCTCACTTTCCTGGATCAGGTTAATCTTCACCTGAGTAACAATGAATGAAAACCCAGACAGGATGCAATCTGTTCCTGAAATCAAGGGCATGCAGTCAGTGGCTAGATTTGTTTTTAAATGCCTTCCTAATGTTGTCTTAATCTCTATACATCTGAGTAGATCCTTAACCTTTATGTCATTGTGTACACATCCTTATCAAGGCTGTATCTCCCTCTCTCCTCTCTGCTCCCTCTCTCCTCTCCCTGCTCCCTCTCTCAGCTCTCTCTCTCCTCTCCCTGCTCCCTCTCCTCTCTCAGCTCCCTCTCCTCTCTCAGCGCCCTCTCTCCTCTCCCTCTCCTCTCTCTGCTCCCTCTCTCCTCTCTCTGCTCCCTCTCTCCTCTCTCTTCTCTCTCTCTCCTCTCTCTCCTCTCTCCTCTCTCTGCTCCCTCTCTCCTCTCTCCCGTCTCTCCTCCCTCTCTCCTGTCTCTGCTCCCTCTCTCCTCTCTCTCCTCCCTCTCTCCTGTCTCTGCTCCCTCTCGCCTCTTTCTGCTCCCTCTCGTCTCTCTCTGCTCCCTCTCTCCTCTTTCTGCTCCCTCTCTGCTCCCTCTCCTCTCTCTATCTCTCCTCTTTCTGCTCCCTCTCTTCTCTCTGCTGCCTCTCTCCTCTTTCTGCTCCCTCTCCTCTCTGCTACCTCTCTCCTCTCTCAGCTCCCTCTCTCCTCCCTCTCTCCTCTTTCTGCTCCCTCTCCTCTCTCCTCTCTCAGCTCCCTCTCTCCTCTCTCCTCCCTCTCTCCTCTCTCAGCTCCCTCTCTCCTCTCTCCTCCCTCTCTCTTCTCTCTGCTCCCTCTCCTCTCTCAGCTCCCTCTCTCCCCTCTCTCCTCCCTCTCTCCTCTCTCAGCTCTCTCTCTCCTCTCTCAGCTCCCTCTCTCCTCTCTCCTCTCTCTCTCTCCTCTCTCCTCCCTCTCTCTTCTCTCTGCTCCCCTCCTCTCTCTCCTCCCTCTCTCCTCTCTCAGCTCCCTCTCTCCTCTCTCAGCTCCCTCTCTCCTCTCTCCTCCCTCTCTCCTCTCTCCCCCCTCTCTCCTCTCTCTGCTCCCTCTCCTCTCTCAGCTCCCTCTCTCCTCTCTCAGCTCCCTCTCTCCTCTCTCAGCTCCCTCTCTCCTCTCTCAGCTCCCTCTCTCCTCCCTCTCTCCTCTCTCTGCTCCCTCTCTCTTCTCTCTGCTCCCTCTCCTCTCTCTCCTCTCTCTCTCCTCTCTCAGCTCCCTCTCTCCTCTCTCAGCTCCCCCTCTCCTCTCTCCTCCCTCTCTCCTCTCTCCTCCCTCTCTCTTCTCTCTGCTCCCTCTCCTCTCTCTGCTCCCTCTCTCTGCTCCCTCTCCTCTCTCTCAGCTCCCTCTCTCCTCTCTCCTCCCTCTCTCCTCTCTCAGCTCCCTCTCTCCTCTCTCCTCCCTCTCTCCTCTCTCAGCTCCCTCTCTCCTCCCTCTCTCTTCTCTCTGCTCCCTCTCCTCTCTCTGCTCCCTCTCTCCTATCTCTGCTCCATCTTTCCTATCTCGCTCTGCTTACTCACTCCCCCTCTGCTCCCTCTCTCACTCTCTCCATGGGTCCCTGAATGAATCTGCCCTTTCTTCTCCTCCTGTTTTAATCAAAGGACCAATCACAGTTCACACTGAGCCTTCATTAAATGACCAATCACAGTTCACACTAAGCCTTTATTAAAGGTCAGAATAGAGAGACGGTAGGTGAAGAGAGGAAGGGAGAGCAGGAGGGGGGAGAAGGGAAGAGGAGGAGGGAGAGTCCTAGGGGAAGAGGAGGGAGAGACGGAGGGGGAGAAGATGAGGGAGAGATGTGTGGGGAGAAGAAGAGGGGGAGACGGAAGGGGGAGAAGAGGAGGGAGGGAGAGACGTGTGGGGAGTAGATGAGGGAGGGAGAGACGTGTGGGGAGTAGATGAGGGAGGGAGAGTCACACAGACACTTCACCTCAATAATAAAGATAAAACGCAGTAACAATTGAACACCTTCTTTTGGCAAATTACTTTGCAGAGGATCAGAAATATAACGTTATGTTGTTGTACCTCCCGTAGTTACAAAGATCATAGGTCTGTGTTTGATCAATCAATATCGAATGCCCTCTGTCATGATTATTATCGAAAGCAATTCAATCTTATATGAGGAAAAATAGATAATTGAATCATGAAAATTGTCTGCGTAGAGGAATTTTCAATCACAGCAACACAACCCTACCTGTTGGTGTTTTCAAAATAAATTGTATTTCACCTTTATTTAACTTGTTGGTGACTGGTGGGCACTATTGAGTAGCTTGCATGAATAAGGTGCCCAGAGTAAACTGCCTGCTACTCAGTCCCAGTTGCTAATATATGCATATTATTAGTACATTTGGATAGAAAACACTCTGATGTTTATAAAACTGTTTGAACGATATCTGTGAGTATAACAGAACTCATATGGCAGGCGAAAACCTGAGAAAATATCCAACCAGAAAGTGGGAAATCTGAGGTTGGTCGTTTTTCAACTCATTTCCTATTGAATACACTGGGATATTGGTCATTTTGCACTTCCTAAGGGTTCCACTAGATGTCAACAGTCTTTAGAACTTTTTTTGAGGATTCTACTGTCAGGTGGTGCCGAATGAGAGGGGAATGAGTCACAGGTCTGGCAGAATGCTTTGAGCTCGTGACGCGCGGTCATGTGAGAGGTAGCTCGCCTTCCCATTGCTTTTCTACAGACAAAGGAATTATCCGGTTGGAACATTATTGAATATTTATATTAAAAACATCCTAAAGATTGATTCAATACATTGTTCGACATGTTTCTACGGACTGTAACCAAACTTTTTGGTCAGATTATTGCATGGTGTGCTTTTTCCGTAAAGTTTGTTTGGAGTGCATTCTGATGAAGATCATCAAAGTTAAGTGAATATTTATAATGCTATTTCTGACTAATGTTGACTCCACAATATGGCGGATATCGTTTTAGTTTCTTTGTTGTCTGAACTCTGTACTCAGATTATTGCATAGTTTTCTTTTTCCGGGAAGTTTTTTTAAATCTGACACAGCGGTTGAATTAAGGAGAAGTTTATCTAAAGTTCCATGTATAATAGTTGTAACTTTTATAAATGTTTAGTATGAGCATTTCTGTAAATTGATGTGGCTCTTAGTGTTTATTATGAGTATTTTCTGATGTGGATCTCTGCAAAATCACCACATGTTTTGGAACTACTGAACATAATGCGCCAATGTAAAATGAGATTTTTTTATATAAATATGCACTTCATCGAACAAAACATACATGTATTGTGTAAAATGAAGTCCTATGAGTGTCATCTGATGAAGATCATCAAAGGTTAGTGATTCATTTTATCTATATTTCTGCTTTTTGTGACACCTCTCTTTGGCTGGAAAAATGTGTTTTTCTGTGACTTGGTGGTGACCTAACATAATCATTTGTGATGCTTTCGCTGTGAAGCCTTTTTTAAATCAGACACTGTGGATGGATTAACGAGAATTGAATCTTTAAAATGGTGTAAAATACTTGTATGCTTGAGGAATTTTATTAATGAGATTTTTGTTGTTTTGAATTTGGCGCCCTGCACTTTCACTCTTTCACTGGCTGTTGGCGAGGTGGGATGCTACCGTCCCAAATATCCCAGAGAGGTTAAGCATGTCCCAGGTTCGGTCACCTAACAGTACAATCACAGAAGACAGATGGGAGGCAATCAATTCACATATGGTGTCCAGGGCACAGCTGGGGGCTGAAGGTGGTCTGTAACAAGTGGCAACGGTGAGAGACTTGTTTCTGGAAAGATGGATTTTTAACAGTAGAAGCTCAAATTGTTTATGCACAGACCTGGATAGTATGACAGAACTTTGCAGGCTATCTCTGCAGTTGATTGCAACTCCGCCCCCCCTTTGGCAATTCTATCTTGTCGGAAAATGTTATAGTTAGGGATGGACATATCAGGATTTTTGGAGGCCTTAGTAAACCAGGATTCCGACATGGCTACGACATCCGTGTTGCCAGAATGTGCTAAAGCAGTGAATAAAACAAACTTAGGGAGGAGGCTTCTAATGTTAAGGCTTTTACAGTTACAGAAGTCAACAAATGAGAGCACCTGGGGGAACGGGAGTGGAGCTAGGTGCTGCAGGACCTGTATTAACCTTTAGGAACAGAGGAGGAGTAGGATAAGGTTACAGCTAAAGGTTATAAGAACTGGTAGTCTTGTGCGTTCGGAACAAAGAATTAAAGGAGCATGTTCCTGGGTGCGGAAAAATGAATTCAAGGTATAATGTGCGGACAAGGGTATGGTAGGATGCGAATACAGTTGAAGTAAACCTATGCATTGAGTGACGAAGAGAGAGGTTTTGTCTCTAGAGACACCATTTAAACCAGGTGAGGTTAAAGCAGCTAAAGTATATTGATCAGGGCTGGCGGCTCTACAGTGAAATAAGACAATAATCACTAACCAAAACAGCTATGGACAAGGCATATTGACATTGGGGAGAGGCATGAGTAGCCTAGTGATCATAGGGACCAGTGAGTAGCTAGGCGAGCTGGATACACTGCGATTCAGACAGCTCGCAGGCCGGGGTGGCAGGCTAGCAGATGGGCCTTACGGGGATGTTGCGACGAAAGAGTCTGTTGTATCCCACTCAGAAGGTTACGTCGGCAGACCAGTCATAATGGATCGGCAGGGCTCCGTGTAGGCAGTAAAAGGGTGCAGGCCAATTGGCATAATAGGTAATGTAGCCGAAAAAATTGGGTGATGGAACTCTTCAGCTAACAGTCCAATTGCACTGTGTACCAATGTTATTGCATACCAACAGTACTCCATATCGCACAGGGTACCAACAGTACTCCATATTGAACAGCATACCAACAGTACTCCATATTGAACAGCATACCAACAGTACTCCATATCGCACAGGGTGCCAACAGTACTCCATATTGAACAGTGTACGAGCAGTACTCCATATTGAACAGCGTACCAACGGTACTCCATATTGAACAGCATACCAACAGTACTCCATATTGAACAGTGTACCAATGGTACTCCATATTGAACAGCATACCAACCGTACTCCTCAATATTTACCAACAGTACTCCATATCGCACAGCGTACCAACGGTACCTCATATCGCACAGCGTACCAACTGTACTCCATATTGAACAGCGTACCAACTGTACTCCATATTGAACAGCGTACCAACTGTACTCCATATTGAACAGCGTACCAACTGTACTCCATGTTGAACAGCGTACCAACAGTACTCCATGTTGAACAGCGTACCAACTGTACTCCATATTGAACAGCGTACCAACTGTACTCCATATTGAACAGCGTACCAACTGTACTCCATATTGAACAGCATACCAACTGTACTCCATATTGAACATATTGAACTGTACTCCATATTGAACAGCGTACCAACTGTACTCCATATTTAACAGCACACCAACTGTACTCCATATTGAACAGCATACCAACTGTACTCCATGTTGAACAGCGTACCTACTGTACTCCATATTGAACAGCGTACCAACTGTACTCCATATTGAACAGCGTACCAACTGTACTCCATATTGAACAGCGTACCAACTGTACTCCATGTTGAACAGCGTACCAACAGTACTCCATGTTGAACAGCGTACCAACTGTACTCCATATTGAACAGCGTACCAACTGTACTCCATATTGAACAGCGTACCAACTGTACTCCATATCGCACAGCATACCTATGGTACTCCATATTGAACAGCATACCAATGGTACTCCATATTGAACAGCATACCAACAGTACTCCATATTGCATGCCAACGGTACTCCATATTGAACAGCATACCAATGGTACTCCATATTGAACAGCATACCAATGGTACTCCATATTGAACATCGTACCAACGGTAGTCCATATCGCACAGCATACCTATGGTACTCCATATTGAACAACATACCAACGGTACTCCATATTGAACATCGTACCAACGGTAGTCCATATCGCACAGCATACCTATGGTACTCCATATTGAACAACATACCAACGGTACTCCTCAATATTTAACAACAGTACTCCATATTGAACATCGTACCAACGGTAGTCCATATTGAACAGTGTACGAACAGTACTCCATGTTGAACAGCGTACCAACAGTAGTCCTTATTGAACAGCATACCAACGGTACTCCATTTGGAACAGTGTACCAATTGAACAGCATACCAACAGTACTCCATATCGCACAGCGTACCAACGGTACTCCATATTGAACAGCATACCAACAGTACTCCATATTGAACAGCGTACCAACAGTAGTCCATATTGAACAGCATACCAACGGTACTCCATTTGGAACAGTGTACCAATGGTACAGCATACCAACAGTACTCCATATCGCACAGCGTACCAACGGTACTCCATATTGAACAGCATACCAACAGTAGTACTTATTGAACAGCATACCAATGGTACTTCATATTGAACAGCATACCAACAGACCTCCAACAACCCCCGTTCCAATATACCCTCCAAACACCGGCTTCTCGAGTATTATCACTTAAGTGCAACACTCTTACAATACAGTTTCTATAGAAACAAAATGCGTTAGTTGTGTTCAGATCCCCATACTAACATATTGTAAATACTTAACGAGTACACTGGTTGTACACTTCGCATTTTGGTAAATGAAGTGCAACATTCGGGAACATACTAACTATATCTATACTTTGACCAATAAGCATATTACATACTCAATTTACAGTTAGTATAAGTATTTGAACACAGCTATTGTCTTGACGCAATATCCGTATCCATCTAGCTCTGCTCAAGGCCAAGCAATCCTTTGTTTCATAATGATTTGCCAGCATGATTTTATCACAACAGGAAAGACAACAACAAAACCTTGAGGGATGAAATGAGAAATGTGCTGATTTCGACAACAACATGATCACACAAAACCACAGTCGACAAAACATGGAGAAACACAGCATATTCATCCAATGGCAATGTGGTATTTGTTTTGAAATGTTGCATGCATGCATGGACACACTTGAAAATAGAACAATTAACTCTTTGAGCGAATCAAACCAAAAGACAACTGTTTCACTTAGTTTATTCCCGTAATTTTAGTTAGTGCATCAGTTATCATACTTGATTTAGTCCTTAAAACAAATTGGAGTAATTAAGTAATTAACAAACAGTGAATCACATAACTGTTTCCTAAAAACACAATTCATGCAGATAAATGCAATACAAAACCCTTCTAACCATGAGATTTCACAGAAAATCGTTCTATAAAAATCTAAACCAAAACACAATATATTCAGTATATTAAGACATGAAGATTCTAAAAGCCGAAAAATGTGTATTTTAACAAATGAAGGACGATAATGAAGCCCGGGGGATATAGAGAGGAGAGACGGGGAGGAGAGACGGAGAGGGAAGACAGAGAGGAGGCGACAGAGATGGGGAGAGAGAGAGGAGAGAGAAAGGAGAGACCGTGATGAGAGAGGTAGGAGAGACAGAGATGAAGTGACAGAGAGGAGAGACAGAGAGGAGAGACAGAGAGGAGACACAGAGAGGAGAGACATAGATGAGAGACAGAGAGGAGAGACAGAGAGGAGTGACAGAGAGGAGAGACAGAGAGGAGAAGACATTGAGGAGAGACAGAGAGGCGAGACAGAGAGGAGAGACAGAGATGAGAGAGAGGAGAGACAGAGAGGAGAAGACAGTGAGGAGAGACAGAGAGGAGAAGACAGTGAGGAGAGACAGTGAGTAGAAGACAGTGAGGGGGGACAGAGTGGAGAGACAGAGAGGAGTGACAGAGAGGAGAAGATATTAGGAGAGACAGAGAGGAGAGACAGAGATTAGAGACAGAGAGGAGAGACAGAGATTAGAGACAGAGAGGAGAGACAGAGAGGAGAGACAGAGAGGAGAGACAGAGATGAGAGACAGAGGAGAGACAGAGAGGAGAGGCAGAGAGGAGAGAGAGGAGAGACAGAGAGGAGAGACAGAGAGGAGAGACAGAGATGACAGACAGAGAGGAGAGACAGAGAGGAGAGACAGAGAGGAGAGACAGAGAGACAGAGAGGAGAAGACAGAGAGGAGAAGACAGAGAGGAGAGACAGAGAGGAGAGACAGAGAGGAGAGAGAGAGATGAGAGGCAGAGAGGAGAGAGAGGAGAGACAGAGAGGAGAAGACAGAGAGGAGAGACAGAGATGACAGACAGAGAGGAGAGACAGAGATGACAGACAGAGATGAGGAGACACAAAGGAGAGACAGAGAGGAGAGACAGAGAGGAGAGACAGAGAGGAGAGACAGAGAGGAGAGACAGAGAGGAGAAGACAGAGAGGAGAAGACAGAGAGGAGAAGACAGAGAGGAGAGACAGAGGGGACAGACAGAGAGGAGAAGACAGAGAGGAGAAGACAGAGAGGAGAGACAGAGAGGAGAGACAGAGAGGAGAGACAGAGGAGACTCAAAATACAAGTTTAGCAGAGCCTACGTTGGCCTACGTTTCCATCTTTACAGAAAACCTGTTGTGATTGAAGCTCTGGATTTGCTATGCTGCATTTTTTAAAACAGAAATAGCAGAGATGTGCTTTGGAAATAGCAACTCGGATTAAATATGACGGTGTTTGCTTTTCCGTGCCTTATAGCCTACTAATGATTATGGTGTAAATGTATGCTTAGAGATGTCACCTTCTCGTGAAAAAGCACAATGATTTTTGGCACCTGAACAGGTAAAATTATTTGTGCCATGGACGTTGATTATGAGTCAGATTTAGTCCATTTTCTAAACACAGTCACAGTCACCAAGTTGGTTAGGACATCTACTTCGAGCATGACACTAGTCCTTTTTCCAACAATTGTTTACAGAGAGATTATTTCACTTATAATTCACTGTATCACAATTCCAGTGGGTCAGAAGTTTACATACACTAAGTTGACTGTGCCTTTAAACAGCTTGGAAAATTCCAGAAAATGATTTCATGGCTTTAGAAGTTTCTGATAGGGTAATTGACATAATTTAATTCAATTGGAGGTGTACCTGTGGATGTTTTTCAAGGCCTACCTTGAAACTCAGTGCCCCTTTGCTTGACATCATGGGAAAATCAATAGAAATCAGCCAAGTCCTCTGAAAACAAATTCTAGACCTTCACAAGTCTGGTTCATACTTGGGAGCAATATCCAAATGTCTGAAGGTACCACATTTATCTGTACAAACAATAGTATGCAAGTATAAACACCATGGTGTCACGCCTTGGTCATAGTGTTTTGTGTTTCGTTATATATATTTGGTCAGGCCAGGGTGTGACATGGGTTTATATGTTGTGTTTCGTACTGGGGTTTTGTAGGCATTGGGATTGCGGCTGAGTAGGGGTGTAGCTTAGGTTGGCTGCCTGAGGCGGTTCTCAATCAGAGTCAGGTGATTCTTGTTGTCTCTGATGGGGAACCGTATTTAGGTAGCCTGGGTTTCACTGTGTTTTCGTGGGTGATTGTTCCTGTCTCTGTGTAGTGTTCACCAGATAGGCTGTAATTAGGTTTTCACGTTCCGTTTGTTGTTTTTGTATTTATTTAGTTATTTCATGTATCGTCATTCTCTTCATTAAAGAACATGAGAAACAACCACGCTGCATTTCGGTCCGACTCTCTTTCGACAAACGAACGCCATTACACATGGGACCATGAAGCCATCATACTGCTCAGGAAGGAGACGCATTCTGTCTCTTAGAGATGAATGTACTTTGGTGCGAAAAGTGCAAATCAATCCCAGAACAACAGCAAAGGACCTTGTGAAGAATCTTGCTTGTTTGTAGGTGACCAAATACATATTTTCCACCATATTTTGCTAATAAATTCATTAAAAATCCTACAAGGTGATTTTTTGGATTTGTTTTCCTCATTTTGTCTGTCATAGTTGAAGTGTACCTATGATGGAAATTACATTTACATTACATTTAAGTCATTTAGCAGACGCTCTTATCCAGAGCGACTTACAAATTGGTGCATTCACCTTATGACATCCAGTGGAACAGCCACTTTACAATAGTGCATCTAAATCTTTTAAGGGGGGGGGGGTGAGAAGGATTACTTTATCCTATCCTAGGTATTCCTTAAAGAGGTGGGGTTTCAGGTGTCTCCGGAAGGTGGTGATTGACTCCGCTGTCCTGGCGTCGTGAGGAGTTTGATCCACCATTGGGGGCCAGAGCAGCGAACAGTTTTGACTGGGCTGAGCGGGAACTGTACTTCCTCAGTGGTAGGGAGGCGAGCAGGCCAGAGGTGGATGAACGCAGTGCCCTTGTTTGGGTGTAGGGCCTGATCAGAGCCTGGAGGTACTGAGGTGCCGTTCCCCTCACAGCTCCGTAGGCAAGCACCATGGTCTTGTAGCGGATGCGAGCTTCAACTGGAAGCCAGTGGAGAGAGCGGAGGAGCGGGGTGACGTGAGAGAACTTGGGAAGGTTGAACACCAGACGGGCTGCGGCGTTCTGGATGAGTTGTAGGGGTTTAATGGCACAGGCAGGGAGCCCAGCCAACAGCGAGTTGCAGTAGTCCAGACGGGAGATGACAAGTGCCTGGATTAGGACCTGCGCCGCTTCCTGTGTGAGGCAGGGTCGTACTCTGCGGATGTTGTAGAGCATGAACCTACAGGAACGGGCCACCGCCTTGATGTTAGTTGAGAACGACAGGGTGTTGTCCAGGATCACTCCAAGGTTCTTAGCGCTCTGGGAGGAGGACACAATGGAGTTGTCAACCGTGATGGCGAGATCATGGAACGGGCAGTCCTTCCCCGGGAGGAAGAGCAGCTCCGTCTTGCCGAGGTTCAGCTTGAGGTTGTCTGCCAGACATGCAGAGATGCGATTCGCCACCTGGTCATCAGAAGGGGGAAAGGAGAAGATTAATTGTGTGTCGTCTGCATAGCAATGATAGGAGAGACCATGTGAGGTTATGACAGAGCCAAGTGACTTGGTGTATAGCGAGAATAGGAGAGGGCCTAGAACAGAGCCCTGGGGGACACCAGTGGTGAGAGCGCGTGGTGAGGAGACAGATTCTCGCCACGCCACCTGGTAGGAGCGACCTGTCAGGTAGGACGCAATCCAAGCGTGGGCCGCGCCGGAGATGCCCAACTCGGAGAGGGTGGAGAGGAGGATCTGATGGTTCACAGTATCGAAGGCTCTCTCTCATCTTTTTAAGTGGGAGAACTTTCACAATTGGTGGCTGACTAAATACTTTTTGCCCCACTGTATCTGTAACTTAAACAGACAGATTTTCCTGGGTATTTTTTTTTTTAAATTTGGGGGTAGTTACAGTTTAGTTCCATCGCTGCAACTCTCGTACATAGACGGGAGAGGCGAAGGTCGAGAACCATGCGTCCTCTGAAACATAACCATGCCGAGCCGCACTGCTTCTTGACACACTGCTCACTTAACCCGGAAGTCAAACCAATGTGTCGGAGGAAACACCTGGTGACCAAAGTCAGAGTGCATGCACCCGGCCCGCCACAACGAGACGCTGGAGCGCGATGGGACAAGGTCATCCTGGCCAGCCATACCCTCCTCTAACCCAGATGTTGATCGTGTCCCGGTCGCTGCCGGCTTCAAAACAGCCTGGGATTTAACCCACTATGATCCATAGACCGCTGTTCCAATGGGGCATTTGTTGTTATATTCATTCGATTTTCGATCATTGTAGGCCAATGCTTAATATGATTCAAATACTATATGCCAATCCCTCAGCCATAGTTATAACAGGCAATATCCACTCTGCTCCATTCAGAACCAATAGAAGCAGCAAACAAGGCAATCCCAATACCTTTGCTATTCTTATTATCACTTGCCCAGTAAATTTGTCAATCTAAGGAAATAACACCAAATTCAATCAAATCTGCAGATCACTTAATCTCATTATACGCAGATTATATTTTACTATATTTATACAATGTATCTCAATTGCTCCCAAATGCATTGAAGATAATACATATCTCCAGCTTAATCTTAATCTTAATCTGCTAACCAGCAACTATACACAAAACAAGATCCCACAACAAACAGGTGGGAAAAGGCTGCCTAAATATCATCCCCAATCAGAGATAACGATAGACAGCTGCCTCTGATTGGGAACCATACCAGGCCAGCCTAGAAATAAAGAAACTAGAATGCCCACAGTAGTCACACCCCGACCTGGCCAAAATAGAGAATAAAGGATCTCTAAGGTCAGGGCGTGACACCATCAGGGCGTGTCACCATCAGGATGTGACACCATCAGGGCGTGTCACCATCAGGACGTGACACCATCAGGACGTGACACCATCAGGGCGTGTCACCATCAGGGCGTGTCACCATCAGGACGTGACACCATCAGGGCGTGTCACCATCAGGACGTGACACCATCAGGGCGTGACACCATCAGGGCGTGACACCATCAGGGTGTGTCACCATCAGGGCGTGTCACCATCAGGACGTGACACCATCAGGGCGTGTTACCATCAGGGCGTGACACCATCAGGGCGTGACACCATCAGGGCGTGACACCATCAGGGCGTGTCACCATCAGGACGTGACACCATCAGGGCGTGACACCATCAGGGCGTGACACCATCAGGGCGTGACACCATCAGGGCGTGACACCATCAGGGCGTGACACCATCAGGGCGTGACACCATCAGGGCGTGACACCATCAGGACGTGACACCATCAGGGCGTGTCACCATCAGGACGTGACACCATCAGGGCGTGACACCATCAGGGCGTGACACCATCAGGGCGTGACACCATCAGGACGTGACACCATCAGGGCGTGACACCATCAGGGCGTGACACCATCAGGGCGTGACACCATCAGGACGTGACACCATCAGGGCGTGACACCATCAGGACGTGACACCATCAGGGCTTGACACCATCAGGGTGTGTCACCATCAGGGCGTGTCACCATCAGGACGTGACACCATCAGGGCGTGTTACCATCAGGGCGTGACACCATCAGGGCGTGACACCATCAGGACGTGACACCATCAGGGCGTGTCACCATCAGGATGTGACACCATCAGGGCGTGACACCATCAGGGTGTGACACCATCAGGACGTGACACCATCAGGGCGTGACACCATCAGGGCGTGACACCAACAGGGCGTGACACCATCAGGGCGTGACACCATCAGGACGTGACACCATCAGGGCGTGACACCATCAGGACGTGACACCATCAGGGCTTGACACCATCAGGACGTGACACCATCAGGACGTGACACCATCAGGGCGTGACACCATCAGGACGTGACACCATCAGGACGTGACACCAACAGGGCGTGACACCATCAGGGCGTGACACCATCAGGACGTGACACCATCAGGGCGTGACACCATCAGGGCGTGACACCATCAGGGCGTGACACCATCAGGGCGTGACACCATCAGGACGTGACACCATCAGGACGTGACACCATCAGGGCTTGACACCATCAGGACGTGACACCATCAGGACGTGACACCAACAGGGCGTGACACCATCAGGGCGTGACACCATCAGGACGTGACACCATCAGGGCGTGACACCATCAGGGCGTGTCACCATCAGGACGTGACACCATCAGGGCGTGACACCATCAGGACGTGACACCATCAGGGCGTGACACCATCAGGGCGTGTCACCATCAGGACGTGACACCATCAGGGCGTGACACCATCAGGACGTGACACCATCAGGGCTTGACACCATCAGGACGTGACACCATCAGGACGTGACACCATCAGGGCGTGACACCATCAGGACGTGACACCATCAGGGCGTGACACCATCAGGGCGTGTCACCATCAGGACGTGACACCATCAGGGCGTGACACCATCAGGACGTGACACCATCAGGACGTGACACCATCAGGGCGTGACACCATCAGGGTGTGTCACCATCAGGGCGTGACACCATCAGGACGTGACACCATCAGGGCGTGACACCATCAGGGTGTGACACCATCAGGGCGTGTCACCATCAGGACGTGACACCATCAGGGCGTGACACCATCAGGACGTGACACCATCAGGGCTTGACACCATCAGGACGTGACACCATTAGGACGTGACACCATCAGGGCGTGACACCATCAGGACGTGACACCATCAGGACGTGACACCAACAGGGCGTGACACCATCAGGGCGTGACACCATCAGGGCGTGACACCATCAGGGCGTGACACCATCAGGACGTGACACCATCAGGACGTGACACCATCAGGGCGTGACACCATCAGGGTGTGTCACCATCAGGGCGTGACACCATCAGGACGTGACACCATCAGGGCGTGACACCATCAGGGTGTGACACCATCAGGGCGTGTCACCATCAGGGCGTGACACCATCAGGACGTGACACCATCAGGGCGTGTCACCATCAGGATGTGACACCATCAGGGCGTGACACCATCAGGGCGTGACACCATCAGGACGTGACACCATCAGGGCGTGACACCATCAGGGCGTGACACCATCAGGGCGTGTCACCATCAGGGCGTGACACCATCAGGGCGTGACACCATCAGGACGTGACACCATCAGGGCGTGTCACCATCAGGGCGTGACACCATCAGGGCGTGACACCATCAGGGCGTGACACCATCAGGGCGTGACACCATCAGGACGTGACACCATCAGGACGTGACACCATCAGGGCGTGACACCATCAGGACGTGACACCATCAGGGCTTGACACCATCAGGGTGTGTCACCATCAGGGCGTGTCACCATCAGGACGTGACACCATCAGGGCGTGTTACCATCAGGGGCGTGACACCATCAGGGCGTGACACCATCAGGACGTGACACCATCAGGGCGTGTCACCATCAGGATGTGACACCATCAGGGCGTGACACCATCAGGGTGTGACACCATCAGGACGTGACACCATCAGGGCGTGACACCATCAGGGCGTGACAACATCAGGGCGTGTCACCATCAGGACGTGACACCATCAGGACGTGACATCATCAGGACGTGACACCATCAGGGCGTGTCACCATCAGGACGTGACAACATCAGGACGTGACACCATCAGGGCGTGACACCATCAGGGCGTGACACCATCAGGGCGTGACACCATCAGGACGTGACACCATCAGGGCGTGACACCATCAGGAAGTGACACCATCAGGGCGTGACACCATCAGGACGTGACACCATCAGGGCGTGACACCATCAGGACGTGACACCATCAGGACGTGACACCATCAGGGCTTGACACCATCAGGACGTGACACCATCAGGACGTGACACCAACAGGGCGTGACACCATCAGGGCGTGACACCATCAGGACGTGACACCATCAGGGCGTGACACCATCAGGGCGTGTCACCATCAGGACGTGACACCATCAGGGGCGTGACACCATCAGGACGAGACACCATCAGGGCGTGACACCATCAGGGCGTGTCACCATCAGGACGTGACACCATCAGGGCGTGACACCATCAGGACGTGACACCATCAGGGCTTGACACCATCAGGACGTGACACCATCAGGACGTGACACCATCAGGGCGTGACACCATCAGGACGTGACACCATCAGGACGTGACACCAACAGGGCGTGACACCATCAGGGCGTGACACCATCAGGACGTGACACCATCAGGGCGTGACACCATCAGGGCGTGTCACCATCAGGACGTGACACCATCAGGGCGTGACACCATCAGGACGTGACACCATCAGGACGTGACACCATCAGGGCGTGACACCATCAGGGTGTGTCACCATCAGGGCGTGACACCATCAGGACGTGACACCATCAGGGCGTGACACCATCAGGGTGTGACACCATCAGGGCGTGTCACCATCAGGACGTGACACCATCAGGGCGTGACACCATCAGGACGTGACACCATCAGGGCTTGACACCATCAGGACGTGACACCATCAGGACGTGACACCATCAGGGCGTGACACCATCAGGACGTGACACCATCAGGACGTGACACCAACAGGGCGTGACACCATCAGGGCGTGACACCATCAGGGCGTGACACCATCAGGGCGTGACACCATCAGGACGTGACACCATCAGGACGTGACACCATCAGGGCGTGACACCATCAGGGTGTGTCACCATCAGGGTGTGACACCATCAGGACGTGACACCATCAGGGCGTGACACCATCAGGGCGTGACACCATCAGGGCGTGTCACCATCAGGGCGTGTCACCATCAGGACGTGACACCATCAGGGCGTGACACCATCAGGGCGTGACACCATCAGGGCGTGACACCATCAGGGCGTGACACCATCTCTACTTATGGAATCCCAATCATTTCCCAGTTTTATATTTTGAAGTAATATAAATATAAATAAATAAATAAATATAAATAAACAAATATCTGTACATCGTTACAACACTGTACAATATATAGCCATAATATGACTTTTGGAATGTCTCTATTCCTTTGGAACCTATTTCCTGCAATGGTTTCCCCTGCACACACACACACACACACACACACACACACACACACACACACACACACACACACACACACACACACACACACACACACACACACACACACACACACACACACACACACACACACACACACACACAAACACACACAGATAGAGGCACATTTGTTTCACTGCTACTACCACACTATCGATAAATAATCAATAAATAAAACCAGTAGATGGAATAATATCCCAACTTTTATTAACCAACAGAATATCTATTGTCAAAATGAATATATTGTCATACCTGCATTTATGCAGTTCAATGCTTCCCATGGCCTCCCTTCTGGCTATTGGAATACATTTCATAGCAAGTTAAGCGCCTGGATAAAATTCACTCATTTAGAGTGAAAGACGTAGGAGGATTATTCGCTCCAGACGTTAATTAGTTGTTTAAGGCATTAGAGTTTCACCCTATCCCAAATTGGTTTAGACATGATTATTCTGCCCACTAAATTATTACTGAGATACATATGGTGTCTGGAAGAGGTGGCCTTCACTGATATGTACCTTAAACAATGTAAACTTCTCTTTGGTCCTATTTTTGCTCATGCAATTGCTATTTGGTGAAAAATGTAAAAACAATATAACTGGGATTTCAAATGGCCCACACACACACACACACACACACACACACACACACACACACACACACACACACACACACACACACACACACACACACACACACACACACACACAAATGGCCCATACTCCAATATTTCACAGTAATGCATTACAATGTGGAGGGCGGCCTTTCGCATCAACCCTGTGGTCCAAATGTGGAATCCATACCCTTATCGATATCATGGACAGTAATGGTTTGAGAATATTTCATGATTTGAAAGATACATACACAATGTGGAGGGCGGCCTTTCGCATCAACCCTGTGGTCCAAATGTGGAATCCATACCCTTATCGATATCATGGACAGTAATGGTTTGAGAATATTTCATGATTTGAAAGATACATACACATTAACAGATAAATATTTGCTTCTATATTTACAATTTAGGTCAGCTACGCTGGCCAATGAAGTCCCTTGGGAAACCCAACTACCGAACCATCCAACAATGTGGATTTATAAATTATCTGGACACCCAAAATAACTTACCTTTATAATATATAAACAACTTTTGGAAAGCTCATATTCTGAGCCATTAAAAAGTATATGATCCACAGATCTAAGTTAATCTGAACAAACCTGTAGCCCTTTACTGCAGTCAAATGACTAGTGGCCTCATGGTTGGAATGTTATTAATATTTTTTAAATAATTGATAATAACTTTTTTTAAATATTTTTTTAATAATTGCTATACTTTTTTTTAAACAGTCGAAGATCTGATGTTTGGTATATTTCAGTCTTCTATGATGTACAGAAACTGTAATATTGGGATGTAAACTCAACATTGAATAATGCATGGTATGTACCCAACCCACAGCAAATTGGGTTGGGTACATACACTCAGTGCTTCTGAGATGTCGTGGGCACAGTCAATGACATGTTTGCCTGCTAAGTGCTGGTAGCTAAGCTAACCACTAAGTGGGGCAACCAAAGTGTGTTGAAGAAATCTGTATATATGTTCAGTATGGCAGGATGGGATATCTTCAGTGTCTGCCACTTCCTGGTAGCGTTGCGCACAGTCAATGATGTGTTAGCTAGCTAAACGCGAGCAGCTAAAGTGCATTGTCAAGTTATCCAGTCTCCTTGGGTTAACGCACGCACATAGATAGTATCACTTTAAGTGCTGTACCTGGAATGAAAAGCCTCCAGGACACTTAACATGAAGATACTGTAGGTTTGTGACGAGTGAGAAATTGTATAATTGCCATTATACGCACTGCTCTAACGGTGTGATGAACCTGCGAATAAACCCAGGTTGTCCCTGTGCCTCAAGACTATTCACCCAATGAGCATTCTGAGGTCCCAGGCAAAGTTACATATGACATATTTCACCAAATTGGTTGTTTGTTTTATCTCTGTGTTGGGTGAAAACGTGTGAAAGAGATGGTTTGGGGAAATGCAGGCATTCATGTGGCACTCATGTTACCTAACCTAACCTGGTATATCACTCATGTTACCTAACCTAACCTGGTATATCACTCATGTTACCTAACCTAACCTGGTATATCACTCTTGTTACCTAACCTAACCTGGTATATCACTCATGTTACCTAACCTAACCTGGTATATCACTCATGTTACCTAACCTAACCTGGTATATCACTCATGTTACCTAACCTAACCTGGTATATCACTCATGTTACCTAACCTAACCTGGTATATCACTCTTGTTACCTAACCTAACCTGGTATATCACTCATGTTACCTAACCTAACCTGGTATATCACTCATGTTACCTAACCTAACCTGGTATATCACTCATGTTACCTAACCTAACCTGGTATATCACTCATGTTACCTAACCTAACCTGGTATATCACTCATGTTACCTAACCTAACCTGGTATATCACTCTTGTTACCTAACCTAACCTGGCATATCACTCATGTTACCTAACCTAACCTGGTATATCACTCATGTTACCTAACCTGGTATATCACTCATGTTACCTAACCTGGTATATCACTCATGTTACCTAACCTAACCTGGTATATCACTCATGTTACCTAACCTAACCTGGTATATCACTCATGTTACCTAACCTAACCTGGTATATCACTCATGTTACCTAACCTGGTATATCACTCATGTTACCTAACCTAACCTGGTATATCACTCTTGTTACCTAACCTAACCTGGTATATCACTCTTGTTACCTAACCTAACCTGGTATATCACTCATGTTACCTAACCTAACCTGGTATATCACTCATGTTACCTAACCTAACCTGGTATATCACTCATGTTACCTAACCTAACCTGGTATATCACTCATGTTACCTAACCTAACCTGGTATATCACTCTTGTTACCTAACCTAACCTGGTATATCACTCTTGTTACCTAACCTAACCTGGTATATCACTCATGTTACCTAACCTAACCTGGTATATCACTCATGTTACCTAACCTAACCTGGTATATCACTCATGTTACCTAACCTAACCTGGTATATCACTCATGTTACCTAACCTAACCTGGTATATCACTCATGTTACCTAACCTAACCTGGTATATCACTCATGTTACCTAACCTAACCTGGTATATCACTCATGTTACCTAACCTGGTATATCACTCATGTTACCTAACCTGGTATATCACTCATGTTACCTAACCTAACCTGGTATATCACTCATGTTACCTAACCTAACCTGGTATATCACTCATGTTACCTAACCTAACCTGGTATATCACTCATGTTACCTAACCTGGTATATCACTCATGTTACCTAACCTAACCTGGTATATCACTCTTGTTACCTAACCTAACCTGGTATATCACTCTTGTTACCTAACCTAACCTGGTATATCACTCATGTTACCTAACCTAACCTGGTATATCACTCATGTTACCTAACCTAACCTGGTATATCACTCATGTTACCTAACCTAACCTGGTATATCACTCATGTTACCTAACCTAACCTGGTATATCACTCATGTTACCTAACCTAACCTGGTATATCACTCTTGTTACCTAACCTAACCTGGTATATCACTCATGTTACCTAACCTAACCTGGTATATCACTCTTGTTACCTAACCTAACCTGGTATATCACTCTTGTTACCTAACCTAACCTGGTATATCACTCTTGTTACCTAACCTAACCTGGTATATCACTCTTGTTACCTAACCTAACCTGGTATATCACTCTTGTTACCTAACCTAACCTGGTATATCACTCTTGTTACCTAACCTAACCTGGTATATCACTCTTGTTACCTAACCTAACCTGGTATATCACTCTTGTTACCTAACCTAACCTAACCTGGTATATCACTCTTGTTACCTAACCTAACCTAACCTGGTATATCACTCTTGTTACCTAACATAACCTGGTATATCACTCTTGTTACCTAACATAACCTGGTATATCACTCTTGTTACCTAACATAACCTGGTATATCACTCATGTTACCTAACATAACCTGGTATATCACTCATGTTACCTAACATAACCTGGTATATCACTCATGTTACCTAACCTAACCTGGTATATCACTCATGTTACCTAACCTGGTATATCACTCATGTTACCTAACCTAACCTGGTATATCACTCTTGTTACCTAACTTAATCTGGTGCATCTGCTGCTCCAAATGTGTTGCAAAGAACTGTGATGCTGTAGAACCTTGTCGGAAAAATTAACTTTCATTCATTGTTATGTATGTTAATTGTATGTCCTCATTTGTCCTTTATTCAGGAGTCCTCATAAACCCAGTGACCTGACGAGGGTGTCAAGAGTCTTAAAAATACCCGAGGTCCCCTGGTAACAAGGAAGTTACAAAAGACACAGTGCCTTGTCTTGTCGAGTTAAAAATGTAGGTGATTGGACTTGAGTAACCCTGCATTAGAGGCATGTAAACATACCGCATGATGATCACCGAATGAGGAGGATCGGAACATGCATTCACACTCATGTGTCCTTTGAGTAGCAGAAACTGTGGTCCTTCTGTAGCTCAGTTGGTAGAGCATGGCGCTTGCAACGCCAGGGTAGTGGGTTCGATTCCCGGGACCACCCATACGTAGAATGTATGCACACATGACTGTAAGTCGCTTTGGATAAAAGCATCTGCTAAATGGCATATATTATTATTATTATTAAACTATTTAGAATTGTAGAAGCAGAATGTTGACATAATTCCATAAGTACCAATACAGTAGCTCTACATATATGTATACAACAACTAAATCATATAATAACCTAAGAAGACGATGTGAGATTTTTTTTAAAATAAGGAAAAATAATGTCCTAGGCATTCTGCCAGGAAATACATCTAAGTTACTGATGCTTGAAATAGATAAAATAATACATAATTACAATCTCGAGTACTCCATTTCACCAGAGAGCATCACTGAAATCATGGTGTGAGAGAAGAAATGTCCCATTGTTTTTTAAACTTTTAAACAGCTTGAAGTTTCGCGACACCTATCTCGCTCGGTACATAACAATTCTGAACTAAACGGAAGCAACCAGAAGCTCTGAAGTTGAAAATCTCTTTTTAACGACCTTACTTAGCTAGCTAAGAAAATAAAGAAATGTCCCACTTCGCATGGGAGCTTCAACTTCACCCCATACAATCACACTACAATCACGCTAACTCAATACACAATCATTCTCATTTAAACTAAAGAGGTTGAAAGAATCTCAATTTAATCACAGCCTTCTAAACTGCCTAATCTCTTAGAAATAAAATGGCTACTTGACACTCCGCACACTGGTTCTCCCTCTATCTATCCTTCTGTAGTGACACAGTGGCAGATGGCTAGAGCCGGCTGGGGCTCCGCTGAAGCTCTATCTGAGTAGTGTTCCATCACAGCTCACCTGATAAAGGCCTGCGTTGTCTTTCCTCTACGTCAGGCCAGAGAGGGGAATTAGAGATAAATTACAGCCGGTGATTAGTATGTGCTAACTTGGTTTCCATCTCTTTGGAGAAAGAGAGAGCGAGAGAGAGAGAGAGAGAGAGAGAGAGAGAGAGATTATGTGGACATGACTGGACATGTTCCCCTGTTGTCTCTCGAGAGGAAGGAAAGGAACAGGAAGAAGAGGGTGAGGAATATCAACATACTGTCCATGTACGCCAGACTTTCACACAAATTCCTGTGTTAAAAGTGAGGTAAGGTACACATTGTAAAACACAGGGAGTTAAAGTTCCATTCACTGAAATGTCACAGAATGTCAGTTTAAAACGCTACTTATTCTGCCATCGTAGTTTCCTGTAAACTTGACTGGGGAAGCATTGTAATGGTTTTAGGATTGTGGCATGATGAATAGATTTAAGTGGAAACATCTTGTTGCTTGTTGTAATCAAATGTTGCTTGTTGTAATCGAAAACGAAGATTAATGACCTCAGTATCTCTCTGTAACACAATAATACAGACAGAATCATCTGGCGTTTCAGAATCTTCATAATACAAATGAATGATCATATCAACCCGGCAAGTCCTGGTGAAATCTGTACAATGACATTTCTTAATGCTTCATTTGAATGCCTTAGTTAATTTATGACAAAGCTATTACTCAAGGCGAAGGAAATTAAGAAGTTCTACCATTATCCTGAGGTAAAAAGGAATAGGTGAAACCCATTTTTTATTGTCAGTATAACATTCATTATGGAATGTAATCTGCATACTTGGCAAATGCATTAGTCACCAGGTCAGGTTCTTCTGTTGTTCCACTAGCCTTAGTCACCAGGTCAGGTTCTTTAGTTGTTCCACTAGCCTTAGTCACCAGGACAGGTTCTTCTGTTGTTCCACTTGCCTTAGTCACCAGGTCAGGTTATTCTGTTGTTCCACTAGCCTTAGTCACCAGGTCAGGTTCTTCTGTTGTACCACTAGCCTTAGTCACCAGGTCAGGTTCTTTAGTTGTTCAGCTAGCCTTAGTCACCAGGTCAGGTTCTTCTGTTGTTCCACTAGCCTTAGTCACCAGGTCAGGTTCTTTAGTTGTTCCACTAGCCTTAGTCACCAGGTCAGGTTCTTCTGTTGTACCACTAGCCTTAGTCACCAGGTCAGGTTCTTCTGTTGTACCACTAGCCTTAGTCACCAGGTCAGGTTCTTCTGTTGTTCCACTAGCCTTAGTCACCAGGTCAGGTTCTTCTGTTGTACCACTAGCCTTAGTCACCAGGTCAGGTTCTTCTGTTGTACCACTAGCCTTAGTCACCAGGTCAGGTTCTTCTGTTGTTCCACTAGCCTTAGTCACCAGGTCAGGTTCTTCTGTTGTACCACTAGCCTTAGCCACCAGGTCAGGTTCTTCTGTTGTTCCACTAGCCTTAGTCACCAGGTCAGGTTATTTAGTTGTTCCACTAGCCTTAGTCACCAGGTCAGGTTCTTCTGTTGTTCCACTAGCCTTAGTCACCAGGTCAGGTTCTTTAGTTTAGTGGTCCTTCTGTAGCTCAGTTGGTAGAGCATGGCGTTTGTAACGCCAGGGTAGTGGGTTCGATTCCCGGGACCACCCATACTTAGAATGTATGCACACATGACTGTAAGTCGCTTTGGATAAAAGCGTCTGCTAAATGGCATATATTATTATTATATTATTATTAGTTGTTCCACTAGCCTTAGTCACCAGGTCAGGTTATTCTGTTGTTTCACTAGCCTTAGTCACCAGGTCAGGTTCTTCTGTTGTACCACTAGCCTTAGTCACCAGGTCAGGTTCTTCTGTTGTTCCACTAGCCTTAGTCACCAGGTCAGGTTCTTTAGTTGTTCCACTAGACTTAGTCACCAGGTCAGGTTCTTCTGTTGTTCCACTAGCCTTAGTCACCAGGTCAGGTTCTTCTATTGTTCCACTAGCCTTAGTCACCAGGTCAGGTTCTTTAGTTGTTCCACTAGCCTTACTCACCAGGTCAGGTTCTTCTGTTGTACCACTAGCCTTAGCCACCTGGTCAGGTTCTTCTGTTGTTCCACTAGCCTTAGTCACCAGGTCAGGTTCTTCTGTTGTTCCACTAGCCTTAGCCACCAGGTCAGGTTCTTCTGTTGTTCCAATAGCCTTAGCCACCAGGTCAGGTTCTTCTGTTGTTCCACTAGCCTTAGCCACCAGGTCAGGTTCTTCTGTTGTTCCACTAGCCTTAGTCACCAGGTCAGGTTCTTCTGTTTTTCCACTAGCCTTAGTCACCAGGTCAGGTTCTTCTGTTGTTCCACTAGCCTTAGTCACCAGGTCAGGTTCTTCTGTTGTTCCACTAGCCTTAGCCACCAGGTCAGGTTCTTCTGTTGTTCCACTAGCCTTAGCCACCAGGTCAGGTTCTTATGTTGTACCACTAGCCTTAGTCACCAGGTCAGGTTCTTCTGTTGTACCACTAGCCTTAGTCACCAGGTCAGGTTCTTCTGTTGTTCCACTAGCCTTAGCAACCAGGTCAGGTTCTTAGCCACCAGGTCAGGTTCTTAGCCACCAGGTCAGGTTCTTCTATTGTTCCACTAGCCTTAGTCACCAGGTCAGGTTCTTCTGTTGTTCCACTAGCCTTAGTCACCAGGTCAGGTTCTTCTGTTGTTCCACTAGCCTTAGTCACCAGGTCAGGTTATTCTGTTGTTCCACTAGCCTTAGCCACCAGGACAGGTTCTTCTGTTGTTACACTAGCCTTAGTCACCAGGTCAGGTTCTTCTGTTGTACCACTAGCCTTAGTCACCAGGTCAGGTTCTTCTGTTGTTTCACTAGCCATAGCCACCAGGTCAGGTTCTTCTGTTGTACCACTAGCCTTAGTCACCAGGTCAGGTTCTTCTGTTGTTCCACTAGCCTTAGTCACCAGGTCAGGTTCTTAGTCACCAGGTCAGGTTCTTCTGTTGTACCACTAGCCTTAGTCACCAGGTCAGGTCAGGTTCTTCTGTTGTTCCACTAGCCTTAGTCACCAGGTCAGGTTTTTAGTCACCAGGTCAGGTTATTCTGTTGTACCACTAGCCTTAGTCACCAGGTCAGGTTCTTCTGTTGTACCACTAGCCTTAGTCACCAGGTCAGGTTCTTCTGTTGTTCCACTAGCCTTAGTCACCAGGTCTGGTTCTTCTGTTGTACCACTAGCCTTAGCCACCAGGTCAGGTTCTTCTGTTGTTCCACTAGCCTTAGTCACCAGGTCAGGTTATTTAGTTGTTCCACTAGCCTTAGTCACCAGGTCAGGTTCTTCTGTTGTTCCACTAGCCTTAGTCACCAGGTCAGGTTCTTTAGTTGTTCCACTAGCCTTAGTCACCAGGTCAGGTTCTTCTGTTGTTTCACTAGCCTTAGTCACCAGGTCAGGTTCTTCTGTTGTACCACTAGCCTTAGTCACCAGGTCAGGCTCTTCTGTTGTTCCACTAGCCTTAGTCACCAGGTGAGGTTATTTAGTTGTTCCACTAGACTTAGTCACCAGGTCAGGTTCTTCTGTTGTTCCACTAGCCTTAGTCACCAGGTCAGGTTCTTCTGTTGTTCCACTAGCCTTAGTCACCAGGTCAGGTTCTTTAGTTGTTCCACTAGCCTTAGTCACCAGGTCAGGTTCTTCTGTTGTACCACTAGCCTTAGCCACCAGGTCAGGTTCTTCTGTTGTTCCACTAGCCTTAGTCACCAGGTCAGGTTCTTCTGTTGTTCCACTAGCCTTAGCCACCAGGTCAGGTTCTTCTGTTGTTCCACTAGCCTTAGCCACCAGGTCAGGTTCTTCTGTTGTTCCACTAGCCTTAGCCACCAGGTCAGGTTCTTCTGTTGTTCCACTAGCCTTAGTCACCAGGTCAGGTTCTTCTGTTTTCCACTAGCCTTAGTCACCAGGTCAGGTTCTTCTGTTGTTCCACTAGCCTTAGTCACCAGGTCAGGTTCTTCTGTTGTTCCACTAGCCTTAGCCACCAGGTCAGGTTCATCTGTTGTTCCACTAGGCTTAGCCACCAGGTCAGGTTCTTCTGTTGTACCACTAGCCTTAGTCACCAGGTCAGGTTCTTCTGTTGTACCACTAGCCTTAGTCACCAGGTCAGGTTCTTCTGTTGTTCCACTAGCCTTAGCCATCAGGTCAGGTTCTTAGCCACCAGGTCAGGTTCTTAGCCACCAGGTCAGGGTCTTCTATTGTTCCACTAGCCTTAGTCACCAGGTCAGGTTCTTCTGTTGTTCCACTAGCC
The DNA here is from genome assembly GCF_023373465.1 of Oncorhynchus keta. Taxonomy (NCBI): domain Eukaryota; kingdom Metazoa; phylum Chordata; class Actinopteri; order Salmoniformes; family Salmonidae; genus Oncorhynchus; species Oncorhynchus keta. The sequence continues at coordinate 3,441,445 of NC_068430.1, read as the reverse complement.
TTAGTCACCAGGTCAGGTTCTTCTGTTGTTCCACTAGCCTTAGTCACCAGGTCAGGTTCTTCTGTTGTTCCACTAGCCTTAGCCACCAGGTCAGGTTCTTCTGTTGTTACACTAGCCTTAGTCACCAGGTCAGGTTCTTCTGTTGTACCACTAGCCTTAGTCACCAGGTCAGGTTCTTCTGTTGTTCCACTAGCCTTAGTCACCAGGTCAGGTTCTTAGTCACCAGGTCAGGTTCTTCTGTTGTTCCACTAGCCTTAGTCACCAGGTCAGGTTATTCTGTTGTTCCACTAGCCTTAGCCACCAGGACAGGTTCTTCTGTTGTTACACTAGCCTTAGTCACCAGGTCAGGTTCTTCTGTTGTACCACTAGCCTTAGTCACCAGGTCAGGTTCTTCTGTTGTTTCACTAGCCATAGCCACCAGGTCAGGTTCTTCTGTTGTACCACTAGCCTTAGTCACCAGGTCAGGTTCTTCTGTTGTTCCACTAGCCTTAGTCACCAGGTCAGGTTCTTAGTCACCAGGTCAGGTTCTTCTGTTGTACCACTAGCCTTAGTCACCAGGTCAGGTCAGGTTCTTCTGTTGTTCCACTAGCCTTAGTCACCAGGTCAGGTTTTTAGTCACCAGGTCAGGTTATTCTGTTGTACCACTAGCCTTAGTCACCAGGTCAGGTTCTTCTGTTGTACCACTAGCCTTAGTCACCAGGTCAGGTTCTTCTGTTGTTCCACTAGCCTTAGTCACCAGGTCTGGTTCTTCTGTTGTACCACTAGCCTTAGCCACCAGGTCAGGTTCTTCTGTTGTTCCACTAGCCTTAGTCACCAGGTCAGGTTATTTAGTTGTTCCACTAGCCTTAGTCACCAGGTCAGGTTCTTCTGTTGTTCCACTAGCCTTAGTCACCAGGTCAGGTTCTTTAGTTGTTCCACTAGCCTTAGTCACCAGGTCAGGTTCTTCTGTTGTTTCACTAGCCTTAGTCACCAGGTCAGGTTCTTCTGTTGTACCACTAGCCTTAGTCACCAGGTCAGGCTCTTCTGTTGTTCCACTAGCCTTAGTCACCAGGTGAGGTTATTTAGTTGTTCCACTAGACTTAGTCACCAGGTCAGGTTCTTCTGTTGTTCCACTAGCCTTAGTCACCAGGTCAGGTTCTTCTGTTGTTCCACTAGCCTTAGTCACCAGGTCAGGTTCTTTAGTTGTTCCACTAGCCTTACTCACCAGGTCAGGTTCTTCTGTTGTACCACTAGCCTTAGCCACCAGGTCAGGTTCTTCTGTTGTTCCACTAGCCTTAGTCACCAGGTCAGGTTCTTCTGTTGTTCCACTAGCCTTAGCCACCAGGTCAGGTTCTTCTGTTGTTCCACTAGCCTTAGCCACCAGGTCAGGTTCTTCTGTTGTTCCACTAGCCTTAGCCACCAGGTCAGGTTCTTCTGTTGTTCCACTAGCCTTAGTCACCAGGTCAGGTTCTTCTGTTTTTCCACTAGCCTTAGTCACCAGGTCAGGTTCTTCTGTTGTTCCACTAGCCTTAGTCACCAGGTCAGGTTCTTCTGTTGTTCCACTAGCCTTAGCCACCAGGTCAGGTTCATCTGTTGTTCCACTAGGCTTAGCCACCAGGTCAGGTTCTTCTGTTGTACCACTAGCCTTAGTCACCAGGTCAGGTTCTTCTGTTGTACCACTAGCCTTAGTCACCAGGTCAGGTTCTTCTGTTGTTCCACTAGCCTTAGCCATCAGGTCAGGTTCTTAGCCACCAGGTCAGGTTCTTAGCCACCAGGTCAGGGTCTTCTATTGTTCCACTAGCCTTAGTCACCAGGTCAGGTTCTTCTGTTGTTCCACTAGCCTTAGTCACCAGGTCAGGTTCTTCTGTTGTTCCACTAGCCTTAGTCACCAGGTCAGGTTCTTCTGTTGTTCCACTAGCCTTAGCCACCAGGTCAGGTTCTTCTGTTGTTACACTAGCCTTAGTCACCAGGTCAGGTTCTTCTGTTGTACCACTAGCCTTAGTCACCAGGTCAGGTTCTTCTGTTGTTCCACTAGCCTTAGTCACCAGGTCAGGTTCTTAGTCACCAGGTCAGGTTCTTCTGTTGTACCACTAGCCTTAGTCACCAGGTCAGGTTCTTCTGTTGTTCCACTAGCCTTAGTCACCAGGTCAGGTTCTTCTGTTGTTCCACTAGCCTTAGCCACCAGGTCAGGTTCTTCTGTTGTACCACTAGCCTTAGTCACCAGGTCAGGTTCTTCTGTTGTTCCACTAGCCTTAGTCACCAGGTCAGGTTCTTTAGTTGTTCCACTAGACTTAGTCACCAGGTCAGGTTCTTCTGTTGTTCCACTAGCCTTAGTCACCAGGTCAGGTTCTTCTATTGTTCCACTAGCCTTAGTCACCAGGTCAGGTTCTTTAGTTGTTCCACTAGCCTTACTCACCAGGTCAGGTTCTTCTGTTGTACCACTAGCCTTAGCCACCTGGTCAGGTTCTTCTGTTGTTCCACTAGCCTTAGTCACCAGGTCAGGTTCTTCTGTTGTTCCACTAGCCTTAGCCACCAGGTCAGGTTCTTCTGTTGTTCCAATAGCCTTAGCCACCAGGTCAGGTTCTTCTGTTGTTCCACTAGCCTTAGCCACCAGGTCAGGTTCTTCTGTTGTTCCACTAGCCTTAGTCACCAGGTCAGGTTCTTCTGTTTTTCCACTAGCCTTAGTCACCAGGTCAGGTTCTTCTGTTGTTCCACTAGCCTTAGTCACCAGGTCAGGTTCTTCTGTTGTTCCACTAGCCTTAGCCACCAGGTCAGGTTCTTCTGTTGTTCCACTAGCCTTAGCCACCAGGTCAGGTTCTTATGTTGTACCACTAGCCTTAGTCACCAGGTCAGGTTCTTCTGTTGTACCACTAGCCTTAGTCACCAGGTCAGGTTCTTCTGTTGTTCCACTAGCCTTAGCAACCAGGTCAGGTTCTTAGCCACCAGGTCAGGTTCTTAGCCACCAGGTCAGGTTCTTCTATTGTTCCACTAGCCTTAGTCACCAGGTCAGGTTCTTCTGTTGTTCCACTAGCCTTAGTCACCAGGTCAGGTTCTTCTGTTGTTCCACTAGCCTTAGTCACCAGGTCAGGTTATTCTGTTGTTCCACTAGCCTTAGCCACCAGGACAGGTTCTTCTGTTGTTACACTAGCCTTAGTCACCAGGTCAGGTTCTTCTGTTGTACCACTAGCCTTAGTCACCAGGTCAGGTTCTTCTGTTGTTTCACTAGCCATAGCCACCAGGTCAGGTTCTTCTGTTGTACCACTAGCCTTAGTCACCAGGTCAGGTTCTTCTGTTGTACCACTAGCCTTAGTCACCAGGTCAGGTTCTTCTGTTGTTCCACTAGCCTTAGTCACCAGGTCTGGTTCTTCTGTTGTACCACTAGCCTTAGCCACCAGGTCAGGTTCTTCTGTTGTTCCACTAGCCTTAGTCACCAGGTCAGGTTATTTAGTTGTTCCACTAGCCTTAGTCACCAGGTCAGGTTCTTCTGTTGTTCCACTAGCCTTAGTCACCAGGTCAGGTTCTTTAGTTGTTCCACTAGCCTTAGTCACCAGGTCAGGTTCTTCTGTTGTTTCACTAGCCTTAGTCACCAGGTCAGGTTCTTCTGTTGTACCACTAGCCTTAGTCACCAGGTCAGGCTCTTCTGTTGTTCCACTAGCCTTAGTCACCAGGTGAGGTTATTTAGTTGTTCCACTAGACTTAGTCACCAGGTCAGGTTCTTCTGTTGTTCCACTAGCCTTAGTCACCAGGTCAGGTTCTTCTGTTGTTCCACTAGCCTTAGCCACCAGGTCAGGTTCTTCTGTTGTACCACTAGCCTTAGCCACCAGGTCAGGTTCTTCTGTTGTTCCACTAGCCTTAGTCACCAGGTCAGGTTCTTCTGTTGTTCCACTAGCCTTAGCCACCAGGTCAGGTTCTTCTGTTGTTCCACTAGCCTTAGCCACCAGGTCAGGTTCTTCTGTTGTTCCACTAGCCTTAGCCACCAGGTCAGGTTCTTCTGTTGTTCCACTAGCCTTAGTCACCAGGTCAGGTTCTTCTGTTTTTCCACTAGCCTTAGTCACCAGGTCAGGTTCTTCTGTTGTTCCACTAGCCTTAGTCACCAGGTCAGGTTCTTCTGTTGTTCCACTAGCCTTAGCCACCAGGTCAGGTTCATCTGTTGTTCCACTAGGCTTAGCCACCAGGTCAGGTTCTTCTGTTGTACCACTAGCCTTAGTCACCAGGTCAGGTTCTTCTGTTGTACCACTAGCCTTAGTCACCAGGTCAGGTTCTTCTGTTGTTCCACTAGCCTTAGCCATCAGGTCAGGTTCTTAGCCACCAGGTCAGGTTCTTAGCCACCAGGTCAGGGTCTTCTATTGTTCCACTAGCCTTAGTCACCAGGTCAGGTTCTTCTGTTGTTCCACTAGCCTTAGTCACCAGGTCAGGTTCTTCTGTTGTTCCACTAGCCTTAGTCACCAGGTCAGGTTCTTCTGTTGTTCCACTAGCCTTAGCCACCAGGTCAGGTTCTTCTGTTGTTACACTAGCCTTAGTCACCAGGTCAGGTTCTTCTGTTGTACCACTAGCCTTAGTCACCAGGTCAGGTTCTTCTGTTGTTCCACTAGCCTTAGTCACCAGGTCAGGTTCTTAGTCACCAGGTCAGGTTCTTCTGTTGTACCACTAGCCTTAGTCACCAGGTCAGGTTCTTCTGTTGTTCCACTAGCCTTAGTCACCAGGTCAGGTTCTTCTGTTGTTCCACTAGCCTTAGCCACCAGGTCAGGTTCTTCTGTTGTACCACTAGCCTTAGTCACCAGGTCAGGTTCTTCTGTTGTTCCACTAGCCTTAGTCACCAGGTCAGGTTCTTAGTCACCAGGTCAGGTTCTTCTGTTGTACCACTAGCCTTAGTCACCAGGTCAGGTTAGTCTGTTGTTCCACTAGCCTTAGTCACCAGGTCAGGTTCTTAGTCACCAGGTCAGGTTCTTCTGTTGTACCACTAGCCTTAGTCACCAGGTCAGGTTCTTCTGTTGTACCACTAGCCTTAGCCACCAGGTCAGGTTTTTTAGTTGTTCCACTAGCCTTAGTCACCAGGTCAGGTTCTTTAGTTGTTCCACTAGCCTTAGTCACCAGGTCAGGTTCTTCTGTTGTTCCACTAGCCTTAGCCACCAGGTCAGGTTCTTCTGTTGTTCCACTAGCCTTAGCCACCAGGTCAGGTTCTTCTGTTGTTCCACTAGCCTTAGTCACCAGGTCAGGTTCTTCTGTTGTTCCACTAGCCTTAGCCACCAGGTCAGGTTCTTCTGTTGTTCCACTAGCCTTAGCCACCAGGTCAGGTTCTTCTGTTGTTCCACTAGCCTTAGTCACCAGGTCAGGTTCTTCTGTTTTTCCACTAGCCTTAGTCACCAGGTCAGGTTCTTCTGTTGTTCCACTAGCCTTAGTCACCAGGTCAGGTTCTTCTGTTGTTCCACTAGCCTTAGCCACCAGGTCAGGTTCATCTGTTGTTCCACTAGCCTTAGCCACCAGGTCAGGTTCTTCTGTTGTTCCACTAGCCTTAGTCACCAGGTCAGGTTCTTCTGTTGTTCCACTAGCCTTAGCCACCAGGTCAGGTTCATCTGTTGTTCCACTAGCCTTAGCCACCAGGTCAGGTTCTTCTGTTGTACCACTAGCCTTAGTCACCAGGTCAGGTTCTTCTGTTGTACCACTAGCCTAAGTCACCAGGTCAGGTTCTTCTGTTGTTCCACTAGCCTTAGCCATCAGGTCAGGTTCTTAGCCACCAGGTCAGGTTCTTAGCCACCAGGTCAGGGTCTTCTATTGTTCCACTAGCCTTAGTCACCAGGTCAGGTTCTTCTGTTGTTCCACTAGCCTTAGTCACCAGGTCAGGTTCTTCTGTTGTTCCACTAGCCTTAGTCACCAGGTCAGGTTCTTCTGTTGTTCCACTAGCCTTAGCCACCAGGTCAGGTTCTTCTGTTGTTACACTAGCCTTAGTCACCAGGTCAGGTTCTTCTGTTGTACCACTAGCCTTAGTCACCAGGTCAGGTTCTTCTGTTGTTCCACTAGCCTTAGTCACCAGGTCAGGTTCTTAGTCACCAGGTCAGGTTCTTCTGTTGTACCACTAGCCTTAGTCACCAGGTCAGGTTAGTCTGTTGTTCCACTAGCCTTAGTCACCAGGTCAGTTCTTAGTCACCAGGTCAGGTTCTTCTGTTGTACCACTAGCCTTAGTCACCAGGTCAGGTTCTTCTGTTGTACCACTAGCCTTAGCCACCAGGTCAGGTTTTTAGTTGTTCCACTAGCCTTAGTCACCAGGTCAGGTTCTTTAGTTGTTCCACTAGCCTTAGTCACCAGGTCAGGTTCTTCTGTTGTTCCACTAGCCTTAGCCACCAGGTCAGGTTCTTCTGTTGTTACACTAGCCTTAGTCACCAGGTCAGGTTCTTCTGTTGTACCACTAGCCTTAGTCACCAGGTCAGGTTCTTCTGTTGTTCCACTAGCCTTAGTCACCAGGTCAGGTTCTTCTGTTGTTCCACTAGCCTTAGTCACCAGGTCAGGTTCTTTAGTTGTTCCACTAGCCTTAGTCACCAGGTCAGGTTCTTCTGTTGTTCCACTAGCCTTAGCCACCAGGTCAGGTTCTTCTGTTGTTCCACTAGCCTTAGCCACCAGGTCAGGTTCTTCTGTTGTTCCACTAGCCTTAGTCACCAGGTCAGGTTATTCTGTTGTTCCACTAGCCTTAGCCACCAGGTCAGGTTCATCTGTTGTTCCACTAGCCTTAGCCACCAGGTCAGGTTCTTCTGTTGTACAACTAGCCTTAGTCACCAGGTCAGGTTCTTCTGTTGTACCACTAGCCTTAGTCACCAGGTCAGGTTCTTCTGTTGTTCCACTAGCCTTAGCCATCAGGTCAGGTTCTTAGCCACCAGGTCAGGTTCTTAGCCACCAGGTCAGGGTCTTCTATTGTTCCACTAGCCTTAGTCACCAGGTCAGGTTCTTCTGTTGTTCCACTAGCCTTAGTCACCAGGTCAGGTTCTTCTGTTGTTCCACTAGCCTTAGTCACCAGGTCAGGTTCTTCTGTTGTTCCACTAGCCTTAGTCACCAGGTCAGGTTCTTCTGTTGTTACACTAGCCTTAGTCACCAGGTCAGGTTCTTCTGTTGTACCACTAGCCTTAGTCACCAGGTCAGGTTCTTCTGTTGTTCCACTAGCCTTAGTCACCAGGTCAGGTTCTTAGTCACCAGGTCAGGTTCTTCTGTTGTACCACTAGCCTTAGTCACCAGGTCAGGTTAGTCTGTTGTTCCACTAGCCTTAGTCACCAGGTCAGGTTCTTAGTCACCAGGTCAGGTTCTTCTGTTGTACCACTAGCCTTAGTCACCAGGTCAGGTTCTTCTGTTGTACCACTAGCCTTAGCCACCAGGTCAGGTTCTTTAGTTGTTCCACTAGCCTTAGTCACCAGGTCAGGTTCTTTAGTTGTTCCACTAGCGGTAGTCACCAGGTCAGGTTCTTCTGTTGTTCCACTAGCCTTAGCCACCAGGTCAGGTTCTTCTGTTGTTCCACTAGCCTTAGCCACCAGGTCAGGTTCTTTAGTTGTTCCACTAGCCTTAGTCACCAGGTCAGGTTCTTCTGTTGTTCCACTAGCCTTAGTCACCAGGTCAGGTTCTTCTGTTGTTCCACTAGCCTTAGCCACCAGGTCAGGTTCTTCTGTTGTTCCACTAGCCTTAGTCACCAGGTCAGGTTCTTCTGTTGTTCCACTAGCCTTAGTCACCAGGTCAGGTTCTTCTGTTGTACCACTAGCCTTAGTCACCAGGTCAGGTTCTTCTGTTGTTCCACTAGCCTTAGCCATCAGGTCAGGTTCTTAGCCACCAGGTCAGGTTCTTAGCCACCAGGTCAGGGTCTTCTATTGTTCCACTAGCCTTAGTCACCAGGTCAGGTTCTTCTGTTGTTCCACTAGCCTTAGTCACCAGGTCAGGTTCTTCTGTTGTTCCACTAGCCTTAGTCACCAGGTCAGGTTCTTCTGTTGTTCCACTAGCCTTAGCCACCAGGTCAGGTTCTTTAGTTGTTCCACTAGCCTTAGTCACCAGGTCAGGTTCTTTAGTTGTTCCACTAGCCTTAGTCACCAGGTCAGGTTCTTCTGTTGTTCCACTAGCCTTAGTCACCAGGTCAGGTTCTTTAGTTGTTCCACTAGCCTTAGTCACCAGGTCAGGTTCTTCTGTTGTTCCACTAGCCTTAGTCACCAGGTCAGGTTATTCTGTTGTACCACTAGCCTTAGTCACCAGGTCAGGTTCTTTAGTTGTTCCACTAGCCTTCGTCACCAGGTCAGGTTCTTTAGTTGTTCCACTAGCCTTAGTCACCAGGTCAGGTTCTTCGGTTGTTCCACTAGCCTTAGTCACAAGGTCAGGTTCTTCTGTTGTTCCACTAGCCTTAGTCACCAGGTCAGGTTCTTCTGTTGTTCCACTAGCCTTAGTCACCAGGACAGGTACTTCTGTTGTACCACTAGCCTTAGTCACCAGGACAGGTTATTCTGTTGTACCACTAGCCTTAGTCACCAGGACAGGTTCTTATGTTGTTCCACTAGCCTTAGTCACCAGGTCATGTTCTTTAGTTGTTCCACTAGCCTTAGCCACCAGGTCAGGTTCTTCTGTTGTTCCACTAGCCTTAGTCACCAGGTCAGGTTCTTCTGTTGTTCCACTAGCCTTAGTCACCAGGACAGGTTCTTCTGTTGTTCCACTAGCCTTAGTCACCAGGTCAGGTTCTTTAGTTGTTCCACTAGCCTTAGTCACCAGGACAGGTTCTTCTGTTGTTCCACTAGCCTTAGTCACCAGGTCAGGTTCTTCTGTTGTTCCACTAGCCTTAGTCACCAGGTAAGGTTCTTCTGTTGTACCACTAGCCTTAGTCACCAGGTCAGGTTCTTCTGTTGTTCCACTAGCCTTAGTCACCAGGTCAGGTTCTTCTGTTGTTCCACTAGCCTTAGTCACCAGGTCAGGTTCTTCTGTTTTTCCACTAGCCTTAGTCACCAGGTCAGGTTCTTCTGTTGTTCCACTAGCCTTAGTCACCAGGTCAGGTTCTTCTGTTGTTCCACTAGCCTTAGCCACCAGGTCAGGTTCTTCTGTTGTTCCACTAGCCTTAGCCACCAGGTCAGGTTCTTCTGTTGTACCACTAGCCTTAGTCACCAGGTCAGGTTCTTCTGTTGTACCACTAGCCTTAGTCACCAGGTCAGGTTCTTATGTTGTTCCACTAGCCTTAGTCACCAGGTCATGTTCTTTAGTTGTTCCACTAGCCTTAGCCACCAGGTCAGGTTCTTCTGTTGTTCCACTAGCCTTAGTCACCAGGTCAGGTTCTTCTGTGTTCCACTAGCCTTAGCCACCAGGTCAGGTTCTTAGCCACCAGGTCAGGTTCTTAGCCACCAGGTCAGGTTCTTCTGTTGTTCCACTAGCCTTAGCCACCAGGTCAGGTTCTTCTGTTGTTCCACTAGCCTTAGCCACCAGGTCAGGTTCTTAGCCACCAGGTCAGGTTCTTAGCCACCAGTTCAGGTTCTTCTATTGTTCCACTAGCCTTAGTCACCAGGTCAGGTTCTTCTGTTGTTCCACTAGCCTTAGTCACCAGGTCAGGTTCTTCTGTTGTTCCACTAGCCTTAGTCACCAGGTCAGGTTCTTCTGTTGTTCCACTAGCCTTAGCCACCAGGTCAGGTTCTTCTGTTGTTACACTAGCCTTAGTCACCAGGTCAGGTTCTTCTGTTGTACCACTAGCCTTAGTCACCAGGTCAGGTTCTTCTGTTGTTCCACTAGCCTTAGTCACCAGGTCAGGTTCTTCTGTTGTTCCACTAGCCTTAGTCACCAGGTCAGGTTCTTCTGTTGTTCCACTAGCCTTAGTCACCAGGACAGGTTCTTCTGTTGTTCCACTAGCCTTAGTCACCAGGTCAGGTTCTTTAGTTGTTCCACTAGCCTTAGTCACCAGGACAGGTTCTTCTGTTGTTCCACTAGCCTTAGTCACCAGGTCAGGTTCTTCTGTTGTTCCACTAGCCTTAGTCACCAGGTCAGGTTCTTCTGTTGTTCCACTAGCCTTAGTCACCAGGTCAGGTTCTTCTGTTTTCCACTAGCCTTAGTCACCAGGTCAGGTTCTTCTGTTGTTCCACTAGCCTTAGTCACCAGGTCAGGTTCTTCTGTTGTTCCACTAGCCTTAGCCACCAGGTCAGGTTCTTCTGTTGTTCCACTAGCCTTAGCCACCAGGTCAGGTTCTTCTGTTGTACCACTAGCCTTAGTCACCAGGTCAGGTTCTTCTGTTGTACCACTAGCCTTAGTCACCAGGTCAGGTTCTTATGTTGTTCCACTAGCCTTAGTCACCAGGTCATGTTCTTTAGTTGTTCCACTAGCCTTAGCCACCAGGTCAGGTTCTTCTGTTGTTCCACTAGCCTTAGTCACCAGGTCAGGTTCTTCTGTGTTCCACTAGCCTTAGCCACCAGGTCAGGTTCTTAGCCACCAGGTCAGGTTCTTAGCCACCAGGTCAGGTTCTTCTGTTGTTCCACTAGCCTTAGCCACCAGGTCAGGTTCTTCTGTTGTTCCACTAGCCTTAGCCACCAGGTCAGGTTCTTAGCCACCAGGTCAGGTTCTTAGCCACCAGTTCAGGTTCTTCTATTGTTCCACTAGCCTTAGTCACCAGGTCAGGTTCTTCTGTTGTTCCACTAGCCTTAGTCACCAGGTCAGGTTCTTCTGTTGTTCCACTAGCCTTAGTCACCAGGTCAGGTTCTTCTGTTGTTCCACTAGCCTTAGCCACCAGGTCAGGTTCTTCTGTTGTTACACTAGCCTTAGTCACCAGGTCAGGTTCTTCTGTTGTACCACTAGCCTTAGTCACCAGGTCAGGTTCTTCTGTTGTTCCACTAGCCTTAGCCACCAGGTCAGGTTCTTCTGTTGTTCCACTAGCCTTAGCCACCAGGTCAGGTTCTTCTGTTGTACCACTAGCCTTAGTCACCAGGTCAGGTTCTTCTGTTGTACCACTAGCCTTAGTCACCAGGTCAGGTTCTTATGTTGTTCCACTAGCCTTAGTCACCAGGTCATGTTCTTTAGTTGTTCCACTAGCCTTAGCCACCAGGTCAGGTTCTTCTGTTGTTCCACTAGCCTTAGTCACCAGGTCAGGTTCTTCTGTTGTTCCACTAGCCTTAGCCACCAGGTCAGGTTCTTAGCCACCAGGTCAGGTTCTTAGCCACCAGGTCAGGTTCTTCTGTTGTTCCACTAGCCTTAGCCACCAGGTCAGGTTCTTAGCCACCAGTTCAGGTTCTTCTATTGTTCCACTAGCCTTAGTCACCAGGTCAGGTTCTTCTGTTGTTCCACTAGCCTTAGTCACCAGGTCAGGTTCTTTAGTTGTTCCACTAGCCTTCGTCACCAGGTCAGCTTCTTTAGTTGTTCCACTAGCCTTAGTCACCAGGTCAGGTTCTTCGGTTGTTCCACTAGCCTTAGTCACAAGGTCAGGTACTTCTGTTGTACCACTAGCCTTAGTCACCAGGACAGGTTCTTCTGTTGTACCACTAGCCTTAGTCACCAGGACAGGTTCTTATGTTGTTCCACTAGCCTTAGTCACCAGGTCATGTTCTTTAGTTGTTCCACTAGCCTTAGCCACCAGGTCAGGTTCTTCTGTTGTTCCACTAGCCTTAGTCACCAGGTCAGGTTCTTCTGTTGTTCCACTAGCCTTAGTCACCAGGACAGGTTCTTCTGTTGTTCCACTAGCCTTAGTCACCAGGTCAGGTTCTTTAGTTGTTCCACTAGCCTTAGTCACCAGGACAGGTTCTTCTGTTGTTCCACTAGCCTTAGTCACCAGGTCAGGTTCTTCTGTTGTTCCACTAGCCTTAGTCACCAGGTAAGGTTCTTCTGTTGTACCACTAGCCTTAGTCACCAGGTCAGGTTCTTCTGTTGTTCCACTAGCCTTAGTCACCAGGTCAGGTTCTTCTGTTGTTCCACTAGCCTTAGTCACCAGGTCAGGTTCTTTAGTTGTTCCACTAGCCTTAGTCACCAGGTCAGGTTCTTATGTTGTACCACTAGCCTTAGCCACCAGGTCAGTTTCTTCTGTTGTTCCACTAGCCTTAGTCACCAGGTCAGGTTCTTCTGTTGTTCCACTAGCCTTAGTCACCAGGTCATGTTCTTTAGTTGTTCCACTAGCCTTAGCCACCAGGTCAGGTTCTTCTGTTGTTCCACTAGCCTTAGTCACCAGGTCAGGTTCTTCTGTTGTTCCACTAGCCTTAGTCACCAGGACAGGTTCTTCTGTTGTTCCACTAGCCTTAGTCACCAGGTCAGGTTCTTTAGTTGTTCCACTAGCCTTAGTCACCAGGACAGGTTCTTCTGTTGTTCCACTAGCCTTAGTCACCAGGTCAGGTTCTTCTGTTGTTCCACTAGCCTTAGTCACCAGGTAAGGTTCTTCTGTTGTACCACTAGCCTTAGTCACCAGGTCAGGTTCTTCTGTTGTTCCACTAGCCTTAGTCACCAGGTCAGGTTCTTCTGTTGTTCCACTAGCCTTAGTCACCAGGTCAGGTTCTTTAGTTGTTCCACTAGCCTTAGTCACCAGGTCAGGTTCTTCTGTTGTACCACTAGCCTTAGCCACCAGGTCAGGATCTTCTGTTGTTCCACTAGCCTTAGTCACCAGGTCAGGTTCTTCTGTTGTTCCACTAGCCTTAGCCACCAGGTCAGGTTCTTCTGTTGTTCCACTAGCCTTAGCCACCAGGTCAGGTTCTTCTGTTGTTCCACTAGCCTTAGTCACCAGGTCAGGTTCTTCTGTTTTTCCACTAGCCTTAGTCACCAGGTCAGGTTCTTCTGTTGTTCCACTAGCCTTAGTCACCAGGTCAGGTTCTTTAGTTGTTCCACTAGCCTTAGTCACCAGGTCAGGTTCTTCTGTTGTACCACTAGCCTTAGTCACCAGGACAGGTTCTTCTGTTGTACCACTAGCCTTAGTCACCAGGACAGGTTCTTATGTTGTTCCACTAGCCTTAGTCACCAGGTCATGTTCTTTAGTTGTTCCACTAGCCTTAGCCACCAGGTCAGGTTCTTCTGTTGTTCCACTAGCCTTAGTCACCAGGTCAGGTTCTTCTGTTGTTCCACTAGCCTTAGTCACCAGGACAGGTTCTTCTGTTGTTCCACTAGCCTTAGTCACCAGGTCAGGTTCTTTAGTTGTTCCACTAGCCTTAGTCACCAGGACAGGTTCTTCTGTTGTTCCACTAGCCTTAGTCACCAGCTCAGGTTCTTCTGTTGTTCCACTAGCCTTAGTCACCAGGTAAGGTTCTTCTGTTGTACCACTAGCCTTAGTCACCAGGTCAGGTTCTTCTGTTGTTCCACTAGCCTTAGTCACCAGGTCAGGTTCTTCTGTTGTTCCACTAGCCTTAGTCACCAGGTCAGGTTCTTTAGTTGTTCCACTAGCCTTAGTCACCAGGTCAGGTTCTTCTGTTGTACCACTAGCCTTAGCCACCAGGTCAGGTTCTTCTGTTGTTCCACTAGCCTTAGTCACCAGGTCAGGTTCTTCTGTTGTTCCACTAGCCTTAGTCACCAGGTCATGTTCTTTAGTTGTTCCACTAGCCTTAGCCACCAGGTCAGGTTCTTCTGTTGTTCCACTAGCCTTAGTCACCAGGTCAGGTTCTTCTGTTGTTCCACTAGCCTTAGTCACCAGGACAGGTTCTTCTGTTGTTCCACTAGCCTTAGTCACCAGGTCAGGTTCTTTAGTTGTTCCACTAGCCTTAGTCACCAGGACAGGTTCTTCTGTTGTTCCACTAGCCTTAGTCACCAGGTCAGGTTCTTCTGTTGTTCCACTAGCCTTAGTCACCAGGTAAGGTTCTTCTGTTGTACCACTAGCCTTAGTCACCAGGTCAGGTTCTTCTGTTGTTCCACTAGCCTTAGTCACCAGGTCAGGTTCTTCTGTTGTTCCACTAGCCTTAGTCACCAGGTCAGGTTCTTTAGTTGTTCCACTAGCCTTAGTCACCAGGTCAGGTTCTTCTGTTGTACCACTAGCCTTAGCCACCAGGTCAGGATCTTCTGTTGTTCCACTAGCCTTAGTCACCAGGTCAGGTTCTTCTGTTGTTCCACTAGCCTTAGCCACCAGGTCAGGTTCTTCTGTTGTTCCACTAGCCTTAGCCACCAGGTCAGGTTCTTCTGTTGTTCCACTAGCCTTAGTCACCAGGTCAGGTTCTTCTGTTTTTCCACTAGCCTTAGTCACCAGGTCAGGTTCTTCTGTTGTTCCACTAGCCTTAGTCACCAGGTCAGGTTCTTTAGTTGTTCCACTAGCCTTAGTCACCAGGTCAGGTTCTTCTGTTGTACCACTAGCCTTAGCCACCAGGTCAGGATCTTCTGTTGTTCCACTAGCCTTAGTCACCAGGTCAGGTTCTTCTGTTGTTCCACTAGCCTTAGCCACCAGGTCAGGTTCTTCTGTTGTTCCACTAGCCTTAGTCACCAGGTCAGGTTCTTCTGTTTTTCCACTAGCCTTAGTCACCAGGTCAGGTTCTTCTGTTGTTCCACTAGCCTTAGTCACCAGGTCAGGTTCTTCTGTTGTTCCACTAGCCTTAGCCACCAGGTCAGGTTCTTCTGTTGTTCCACTAGCCTTAGCCACCAGGTCAGGTTCTTCTGTTGTACCACTAGCCTTAGTCACCAGGTCAGGTTCTTCTGTTGTACCACTAGCCTTAGTCACCAGGTCAGGTTCTTATGTTGTTCCACTAGCCTTAGTCACCAGGTCATGTTCTTTAGTTGTTCCACTAGCCTTAGCCACCAGGTCAGGTTCTTCTGTTGTTCCACTAGCCTTAGTCACCAGGTCAGGTTCTTCTGTGTTCCACTAGCCTTAGCCACCAGGTCAGGTTCTTAGCCACCAGGTCAGGTTCTTAGCCACCAGGTCAGGTTCTTCTGTTGTTCCACTAGCCTTAGCCACCAGGTCAGGTTCTTCTGTTGTTCCACTAGCCTTAGCCACCAGGTCAGGTTCTTAGCCACCAGGTCAGGTTCTTAGCCACCAGTTCAGGTTCTTCTATTGTTCCACTAGCCTTAGTCACCAGGTCAGGTTCTTCTGTTGTTCCACTAGCCTTAGTCACCAGGTCAGGTTCTTCTGTTGTTCCACTAGCCTTAGTCACCAGGTCAGGTTCTTCTGTTGTTCCACTAGCCTTAGCCACCAGGTCAGGTTCTTCTGTTGTTACACTAGCCTTAGTCACCAGGTCAGGTTCTTCTGTTGTACCACTAGCCTTAGTCACCAGGTCAGGTTCTTCTGTTGTTCCACTAGCCTTAGCCACCAGGTCAGGTTCTTCTGTTGTTCCACTAGCCTTAGCCACCAGGTCAGGTTCTTCTGTTGTACCACTAGCCTTAGTCACCAGGTCAGGTTCTTCTGTTGTACCACTAGCCTTAGTCACCAGGTCAGGTTCTTATGTTGTTCCACTAGCCTTAGTCACCAGGTCATGTTCTTTAGTTGTTCCACTAGCCTTAGCCACCAGGTCAGGTTCTTCTGTTGTTCCACTAGCCTTAGTCAGCAGGTCAGGTTCTTCTGTTGTTCCACTAGCCTTAGCCACCAGGTCAGGTTCTTAGCCACCAGGTCAGGTTCTTCTGTTGTTCCACTAGCCTTAGCCACCAGGTCAGGTTCTTAGCCACCAGTTCAGGTTCTTCTATTGTTCCACTAGCCTTAGTCACCAGGTCAGGTTCTTCTGTTGTTCCACTAGCCTTAGTCACCAGGTCAGGTTCTTTAGTTGTTCCACTAGCCTTCGTCACCAGGTCAGGTTCTTTAGTTGTTCCACTAGCCTTAGTCACCAGGTCAGGTTCTTCGGTTGTTCCACTAGCCTTAGTCACAAGGTCAGGTTCTTCTGTTGTTCCACTAGCCTTAGTCACCAGGTCAGGTTCTTCTGTTGTTCCACTAGCCTTAGTCACCAGGACAGGTTCTTCTGTTGTTCCACTAGCCTTAGTCACCAGGACAGGTACTTCTGTTGTACCACTAGCCTTAGTCACCAGGACAGGTTCTTCTGTTGTACCACTAGCCTTAGTCACCAGGACAGGTTCTTATGTTGTTCCACTAGCCTTAGTCACCAGGTCATGTTCTTTAGTTGTTCCACTAGCCTTAGCCACCAGGTCAGGTTCTTCTGTTGTTCCACTAGCCTTAGTCACCAGGTCAGGTTCTTCTGTTGTTCCACTAGCCTTAGTCACCAGGACAGGTTCTTCTGTTGTTCCACTAGCCTTAGTCACCAGGTCAGGTTCTTCTGTTGTACCACTAGCCTTAGTCACCAGGACAGGTTCTTATGTTGTTCCACTAGCCTTAGTCACCAGGTCATGTTCTTTAGTTGTTCCACTAGCCTTAGCCACCAGGTCAGGTTCTTCTGTTGTTCCACTAGCCTTAGTCACCAGGTCAGGTTCTTCTGTTGTTCCACTAGCCTTAGTCACCAGGACAGGTTCTTCTGTTGTTCCACTAGCCTTAGTCACCAGGTCAGGTTCTTTAGTTGTTCCACTAGCCTTAGTCACCAGGACAGGTTCTTCTGTTGTTCCACTAGCCTTAGTCACCAGGTCAGGTTCTTCTGTTGTTCCACTAGCCTTAGTCACCAGGTAAGGTTCTTCTGTTGTACCACTAGCCTTAGTCACCAGGTCAGGTTCTTCTGTTGTTCCACTAGCCTTAGTCACCAGGTCAGGTTCTTCTGTTGTTCCACTAGCCTTAGTCACCAGGTCAGGTTCTTTAGTTGTTCCACTAGCCTTAGTCACCAGGTCAGGTTCTTCTGTTGTACCACTAGCCTTAGCCACCAGGTCAGGATCTTCTGTTGTTCCACTAGCCTTAGTCACCAGGTCAGGTTCTTCTGTTGTTCCACTAGCCTTAGCCACCAGGTCAGGTTCTTCTGTTGTTCCACTAGCCTTAGCCACCAGGTCAGGTTCTTCTGTTGTTCCACTAGCCTTAGTCACCAGGTCAGGTTCTTCTGTTTTTCCACTAGCCTTAGTCACCAGGTCAGGTTCTTCTGTTGTTCCACTAGCCTTAGTCACCAGGTCAGGTTCTTTAGTTGTTCCACTAGCCTTAGTCACCAGGTCAGGTTCTTCTGTTGTACCACTAGCCTTAGCCACCAGGTCAGGATCTTCTGTTGTTCCACTAGCCTTAGTCACCAGGTCAGGTTCTTCTGTTGTTCCACTAGCCTTAGCCACCAGGTCAGGTTCTTCTGTTGTTCCACTAGCCTTAGCCACCAGGTCAGGTTCTTCTGTTGTTCCACTAGCCTTAGTCACCAGGTCAGGTTCTTCTGTTTTTCCACTAGCCTTAGTCACCAGGTCAGGTTCTTCTGTTGTTCCACTAGCCTTAGTCACCAGGTCAGGTTCTTCTGTTGTTCCACTAGCCTTAGCCACCAGGTCAGGTTCTTCTGTTGTTCCACTAGCCTTAGCCACCAGGTCAGGTTCTTCTGTTGTACCACTAGCCTTAGTCACCAGGTCAGGTTCTTCTGTTGTACCACTAGCCTTAGTCACCAGGTCAGGTTCTTATGTTGTTCCACTAGCCTTAGTCACCAGGTCATGTTCTTTAGTTGTTCCACTAGCCTTAGCCACCAGGTCAGGTTCTTCTGTTGTTCCACTAGCCTTAGTCACCAGGTCAGGTTCTTCTGTGTTCCACTAGCCTTAGCCACCAGGTCAGGTTCTTAGCCACCAGGTCAGGTTCTTAGCCACCAGGTCAGGTTCTTCTGTTGTTCCACTAGCCTTAGCCACCAGGTCAGGTTCTTCTGTTGTTCCACTAGCCTTAGCCACCAGGTCAGGTTCTTAGCCACCAGGTCAGGTTCTTAGCCACCAGTTCAGGTTCTTCTATTGTTCCACTAGCCTTAGTCACCAGGTCAGGTTCTTCTGTTGTTCCACTAGCCTTAGTCACCAGGTCAGGTTCTTCTGTTGTTCCACTAGCCTTAGTCACCAGGTCAGGTTCTTCTGTTGTTCCACTAGCCTTAGCCACCAGGTCAGGTTCTTCTGTTGTTACACTAGCCTTAGTCACCAGGTCAGGTTCTTCTGTTGTACCACTAGCCTTAGTCACCAGGTCAGGTTCTTCTGTTGTTCCACTAGCCTTAGCCACCAGGTCAGGTTCTTCTGTTGTACCACTAGCCTTAGTCACCAGGTCAGGTTCTTCTGTTGTACCACTAGCCTTAGTCACCAGGTCAGGTTCTTATGTTGTTCCACTAGCCTTAGTCACCAGGTCATGTTCTTTAGTTGTTCCACTAGCCTTAGCCACCAGGTCAGGTTCTTCTGTTGTTCCACTAGCCTTAGTCACCAGGTCAGGTTCTTCTGTTGTTCCACTAGCCTTAGCCACCAGGTCAGGTTCTTAGCCACCAGGTCAGGTTCTTAGCCACCAGGTCAGGTTCTTCTGTTGTTCCACTAGCCTTAGCCACCAGGTCAGGTTCTTAGCCACCAGTTCAGGTTCTTCTATTGTTCCACTAGCCTTAGTCACCAGGTCAGGTTCTTCTGTTGTACCACTAGCCTTAGTCACCAGGTCAGGTTCTTATGTTGTTCCACTAGCCTTAGTCACCAGGTCATGTTCTTTAGTTGTTCCACTAGCCTTAGCCACCAGGTCAGGTTCTTCTGTTGTTCCACTAGCCTTAGTCACCAGGTCAGGTTCTTCTGTGTTCCACTAGCCTTAGCCACCAGGTCAGGTTCTTAGCCACCAGGTCAGGTTCTTAGCCACCAGGTCAGGTTCTTCTGTTGTTCCACTAGCCTTAGCCACCAGGTCAGGTTCTTCTGTTGTTCCACTAGCCTTAGCCACCAGGTCAGGTTCTTAGCCACCAGGTCAGGTTCTTAGCCACCAGTTCAGGTTCTTCTATTGTTCCACTAGCCTTAGTCACCAGGTCAGGTTCTTCTGTTGTTCCACTAGCCTTAGTCACCAGGTCAGGTTCTTCTGTTGTTCCACTAGCCTTAGTCACCAGGTCAGGTTCTTCTGTTGTTCCACTAGCCTTAGCCACCAGGTCAGGTTCTTCTGTTGTTACACTAGCCTTAGTCACCAGGTCAGGTTCTTCTGTTGTACCACTAGCCTTAGTCACCAGGTCAGGTTCTTCTGTTGTTCCACTAGCCTTAGCCACCAGGTCAGGTTCTTCTGTTGTACCACTAGCCTTAGTCACCAGGTCAGGTTCTTCTGTTGTACCACTAGCCTTCGTCACCAGGTCAGGTTCTTATGTTGTTCCACTAGCCTTAGTCACCAGGTCATGTTCTTTAGTTGTTCCACTAGCCTTAGCCACCAGGTCAGGTTCTTCTGTTGTTCCACTAGCCTTAGTCACCAGGTCAGGTTCTTCTGTTGTTCCACTAGCCTTAGCCACCAGGTCAGGTTCTTAGCCACCAGGTCAGGTTCTTAGCCACCAGGTCAGGTTATTCTGTTGTTCCACTAGCCTTAGCCACCAGGTCAGGTTCTTAGCCACCAGTTCAGGTTCTTCTATTGTTCCACTAGCCTTAGTCACCAGGTCAGGTTCTTCTGTTGTTCCACTAGCCTTAGTCACCAGGTCAGGTTCTTTAGTTGTTCCACTAGCCTTCGTCACCAGGTCAGGTTCTTTAGTTGTTCCACTAGCCTTAGTCACCAGGTCAGGTTCTTCGGTTGTTCCACTAGCCTTAGTCACAAGGTCAGGTTCTTCTGTTGTTCCACTAGCCTTAGTCACCAGGTCAGGTTCTTCTGTTGTTCCACTAGCCTTAGTCACCAGGACAGGTTCTTCTGTTGTTCCACTAGCCTTAGTCACCAGGACAGGTACTTCTGTTGTACCACTAGCCTTAGTCACCAGGACAGGTTCTTCTGTTGTACCACTAGCCTTAGTCACCAGGACAGGTTCTTATGTTGTTCCACTAGCCTTAGTCACCAGGTCATGTTCTTTAGTTGTTCCACTAGCCTTAGCCACCAGGTCAGGTTCTTCTGTTGTTCCACTAGCCTTAGTCACCAGGTCAGGTTCTTCTGTTGTTCCACTAGCCTTAGTCACCAGGACAGGTTCTTCTGTTGTTCCACTAGCCTTAGTCACCAGGTCAGGTTCTTTAGTTGTTCCACTAGCCTTAGTCACCAGGACAGGTTCTTCTGTTGTTCCACTAGCCTTAGTCACCAGGTCAGGTTCTTCTGTTGTTCCACTAGCCTTAGTCACCAGGTAAGGTTCTTCTGTTGTACCACTAGCCTTAGTCACCAGGTCAGGTTCTTCTGTTGTTCCACTAGCCTTAGTCACCAGGTCAGGTTCTTCTGTTGTTCCACTAGCCTTAGTCACCAGGTCAGGTTCTTTAGTTGTTCTACTAGCCTTAGTCACCAGGTCAGGTTCTTCTGTTGTACCACTAGCCTTAGCCACCAGGTCAGGTTCTTCTGTTGTTCCACTAGCCTTAGTCACCAGGTCAGGTTCTTCTGTTGTTCCACTAGCCTTAGCCACCAGGTCAGGTTCTTCTGTTGTTCCACTAGCCTTAGCCACCAGGTCAGGTTCTTCTGTTGTTCCACTAGCCTTAGTCACCAGGTCAGGTTCTTCTGTTTTCCACTAGCCTTAGTCACCAGGTCAGGTTCTTCTGTTGTTCCACTAGCCTTAGTCACCAGGTCAGGTTCTTCTGTTGTTCCACTAGCCTTAGCCACCAGGTCAGGTTCTTCTGTTGTTCCACTAGCCTTAGCCACCAGGTCAGGTTCTTCTGTTGTACCACTAGCCGTAGTCACCAGGTCAGGTTCTTCTGTTGTACCACTAGCCTTAGTCACCAGGTCAGGTTCTTATGTTGTTCCACTAGCCTTAGTCACCAGGTCATGTTCTTTAGTTGTTCCACTAGCCTTAGCCACCAGGTCAGGTTCTTCTGTTGTTCCACTAGCCTTAGCCACCAGGTCAGGTTCTTCTGTTGTTCCACTAGCCTTAGCCACCAGGTCAGGTTCTTAGCCACCAGGTCAGGTTCTTAGCCACCAGTTCAGGTTCTTCTATTGTTCCACTAGCCTTAGTCACCAGGTCAGGTTCTTCTGTTGTTCCACTAGCCTTAGTCACCAGGTCAGGTTCTTCTGTTGTTCCACTAGCCTTAGTCACCAGGTCAGGTTCTTCTGTTGTTCCACTAGCCTCAGCCACCAGGTCAGGTTCTTCTGTTGTTACACTAGCCTTAGTCACCAGGTCAGGTTCTTCTGTTGTACCACTAGCCTTAGTCACCAGGTCAGGTTCT
The DNA here is from genome assembly GCF_023373465.1 of Oncorhynchus keta. NCBI lineage: Eukaryota > Metazoa > Chordata > Actinopteri > Salmoniformes > Salmonidae > Oncorhynchus > Oncorhynchus keta. Next base: position 3,420,457 of record NC_068430.1, on the reverse strand, counting down.
TCTGTTGTTCCACTAGCCTTAGCCACCAGGTCAGGTTCTTATGTTGTTCCACTAGCCTTAGTCACCAGGACAGGTTCTTCTGTTGTTCCACTAGCCTTAGTCACCAGGACAGGTTCTTCTGTTGTTCCACTAGCCTTAGCCACCAGGTCAGGTTCTTCTGTTGTTCCACTAGCCTTAGCCACCAGGTCAGGTTCTTAGCCACCAGGTCAGGTTCTTAGCCACCAGTTCAGGTTCTTCTATTGTTCCACTAGCCTTAGTCACCAGGTCAGGTTCTTCTGTTGTTCCACTAGCCTTAGTCACCAGGTCAGGTTCTTCTGTTGTTCCACTAGCCTTAGTCACCAGGTCAGGTTCTTCTGTTGTTCCACTAGCCTTAGCCACCAGGTCAGGTTCTTCTGTTGTTACACTAGCCTTAGTCACCAGGTCAGGTTCTTCTGTTGTACCACTAGCCTTAGTCACCAGGTCAGGTTCTTCTGTTGTTCCACTAGCCTTAGCCACCAGGTCAGGTTCTTCTGTTGTACCACTAGCCTTAGTCACCAGGTCAGGTTCTTCTGTTGTACCACTAGCCTTCGTCACCAGGTCAGGTTCTTATGTTGTTCCACTAGCCTTAGTCACCAGGTCATGTTCTTTAGTTGTTCCACTAGCCTTAGCCACCAGGTCAGGTTCTTCTGTTGTTCCACTAGCCTTAGTCACCAGGTCAGGTTCTTCTGTTGTTCCACTAGCCTTAGCCACCAGGTCAGGTTCTTAGCCACCAGGTCAGGTTCTTAGCCACCAGGTCAGGTTATTCTGTTGTTCCACTAGCCTTAGCCACCAGGTCAGGTTCTTAGCCACCAGTTCAGGTTCTTCTATTGTTCCACTAGCCTTAGTCACCAGGTCAGGTTCTTCTGTTGTTCCACTAGCCTTAGTCACCAGGTCAGGTTCTTTAGTTGTTCCACTAGCCTTCGTCACCAGGTCAGGTTCTTTAGTTGTTCCACTAGCCTTAGTCACCAGGTCAGGTTCTTCGGTTGTTCCACTAGCCTTAGTCACAAGGTCAGGTTCTTCTGTTGTTCCACTAGCCTTAGTCACCAGGTCAGGTTCTTCTGTTGTTCCACTAGCCTTAGTCACCAGGACAGGTTCTTCTGTTGTTCCACTAGCCTTAGTCACCAGGACAGGTACTTCTGTTGTACCACTAGCCTTAGTCACCAGGACAGGTTCTTCTGTTGTACCACTAGCCTTAGTCACCAGGACAGGTTCTTATGTTGTTCCACTAGCCTTAGTCACCAGGTCATGTTCTTTAGTTGTTCCACTAGCCTTAGCCACCAGGTCAGGTTCTTCTGTTGTTCCACTAGCCTTAGTCACCAGGTCAGGTTCTTCTGTTGTTCCACTAGCCTTAGTCACCAGGACAGGTTCTTCTGTTGTTCCACTAGCCTTAGTCACCAGGTCAGGTTCTTTAGTTGTTCCACTAGCCTTAGTCACCAGGACAGGTTCTTCTGTTGTTCCACTAGCCTTAGTCACCAGGTCAGGTTCTTCTGTTGTTCCACTAGCCTTAGTCACCAGGTAAGGTTCTTCTGTTGTACCACTAGCCTTAGTCACCAGGTCAGGTTCTTCTGTTGTTCCACTAGCCTTAGTCACCAGGTCAGGTTCTTCTGTTGTTCCACTAGCCTTAGTCACCAGGTCAGGTTCTTTAGTTGTTCTACTAGCCTTAGTCACCAGGTCAGGTTCTTCTGTTGTACCACTAGCCTTAGCCACCAGGTCAGGTTCTTCTGTTGTTCCACTAGCCTTAGTCACCAGGTCAGGTTCTTCTGTTGTTCCACTAGCCTTAGCCACCAGGTCAGGTTCTTCTGTTGTTCCACTAGCCTTAGCCACCAGGTCAGGTTCTTCTGTTGTTCCACTAGCCTTAGTCACCAGGTCAGGTTCTTCTGTTTTTCCACTAGCCTTAGTCACCAGGTCAGGTTCTTCTGTTGTTCCACTAGCCTTAGTCACCAGGTCAGGTTCTTCTGTTGTTCCACTAGCCTTAGCCACCAGGTCAGGTTCTTCTGTTGTTCCACTAGCCTTAGCCACCAGGTCAGGTTCTTCTGTTGTACCACTAGCCGTAGTCACCAGGTCAGGTTCTTCTGTTGTACCACTAGCCTTAGTCACCAGGTCAGGTTCTTATGTTGTTCCACTAGCCTTAGTCACCAGGTCATGTTCTTTAGTTGTTCCACTAGCCTTAGCCACCAGGTCAGGTTCTTCTGTTGTTCCACTAGCCTTAGCCACCAGGTCAGGTTCTTCTGTTGTTCCACTAGCCTTAGCCACCAGGTCAGGTTCTTAGCCACCAGGTCAGGTTCTTAGCCACCAGTTCAGGTTCTTCTATTGTTCCACTAGCCTTAGTCACCAGGTCAGGTTCTTCTGTTGTTCCACTAGCCTTAGTCACCAGGTCAGGTTCTTCTGTTGTTCCACTAGCCTTAGTCACCAGGTCAGGTTCTTCTGTTGTTCCACTAGCCTCAGCCACCAGGTCAGGTTCTTCTGTTGTTACACTAGCCTTAGTCACCAGGTCAGGTTCTTCTGTTGTACCACTAGCCTTAGTCACCAGGTCAGGTTCTTCTGTTGTTCCACTAGCCTTAGCCACCAGGTCAGGTTCTTATGTTGTTCCACTAGCCTTAGTCACCAGGACAGGTTCTTCTGTTGTTCCACTAGCCTTAGTCACCAGGACAGGTTCTTCTGTTGTACCACTAGCCTTAGTCACCAGGACAGGTTCTTCTGTTGTACCACTAGCCTTAGTCACCAGGACAGGTTCTTATGTTGTTCCAATAGCCTTAGTCACCAGGTAATGCTCTTTAGTTGTTCCACTAGCCTTAGCCACCAGGTCAGGTTCTTCTGTTGTTCCACTAGCCTTAGTCACCAGGACAGGTTCTTCTGTTGTTCCACTAGCCTTAGTCACCAGGTCAGGTTCTTTAGTTGTTCCACTAGCCTTACTCACCAGGACAGGTTCTTCTGTTGTTCCACTAGCCTTAGTCACCAGGTCAGGTTCTTTAGTTGTTCCACTAGCCTTAGTCACCAGGTCAGGTTCTTCTGTTGTACCACTAGCCTTAGTCACCAGGTCAGGTTCTTCTGTTGTTCCACTAGCCTTAGTCACCAGGACAGGTTCTTCTGTTGTTCCACTAGCCTTAGTCACCAGGTCAGGTTCTTCAGTTGTTCCACTAGCCTTAGTCACCAGGACAGGTTCTTCTGTTGTTCCACTAGCCTTAGTCACCAGGTCAGGTTCTTTAGTTGTTCCACTAGCCTTAGTCACCAGGTCAGGTTCTTCTGTTGTACCACTAGCCTTAGTCACCAGGACAGGTTCTTCTGTTGTTCCACTAGCCTTAGTCACCAGGACAGGTTCTTCTGTTGTACCACTAGCCTTAGTCACCAGGACAGGTTCTTCTGTTGTACCACTAGCCTTAGTCACCAGGACAGGTTCTTATGTTGTTCCACTAGCCTTAGTCACCAGGTCATGTTCTTTAGTTGTTCCACTAGCCTTAGCCACCAGGTCAGGTTCTTCTGTTGTTCCACTAGCCTTAGTCACCAGGTCAGGTTCTTCTGTTGTTCCACTAGCCTTAGTCACCAGGACAGGTTCTTCTGTTGTTCCACTAGCCTTAGTCACCAGGTCAGGTTCTTTAGTTGTTCCACTAGCCTTAGTCACCAGGTCAGGTTCTTCTGTTGTACCACTAGCCTTAGTCACCAGGACAGGTTCTTATGTTGTTCCAATAGCCTTAGTCACCAGGTCATGTTCTTTAGTTGTTCCACTAGCCTTAGCCACCAGGTCAGGTTCTTCTGTTGTTCCACTAGCCTTAGTCACCAGGACAGGTTATTCTGTTGTTCCACTAGCCTTAGTCACCAGGTCAGGTTCTTTAGTTGTTCCACTAGCCTTAGTCACCAGGACAGGTTATTCTGTTGTTCCACTAGCATTAGTCACCAGGTCAGGTTCTTCTGTTGTTCCACTAGCCTTAGTCACCAGGTCAGGTTCTTCTGTTGTTCCACTAGCCTTAGTCACCAGGTCAGGTTCTTCTGTTGTACCACTAGCCTTAGTCACCAGGTCAGGTTCTTCTGTTGTTCCACTAGCCTTAGTCACCAGGTCAGGTTCTTCTGTTGTTCCACTAGCCTTAGTCACCTGGTCAGGTTCTTCTGTTGTACCAGTAGCCTTAGTCACCAGGTCAGGTTCTTTAGTTGTTCCACTAGCCTTCGTCACCAGGTCAGGTTCTTTAGTTGTTCCACTAGCCTTAGTCACCAGGTCAGGTTCTTCTGTTGTTCCACTAGCCTTAGTCACCAGGTCAGGTTCTTCTGTTGTTCCACTAGCCTTAGTCACCAGGCCAGGTTCTTCTGTTGTTCCACTAGCCTTAGTCACCAGGTCAGGTTCTTCTGTTGTTCCACTAGCCTTAGTCACCAGGACAGGTTCTTCTGTTGTTCCACTAGCCTTAGTCACCAGGACAGGTTCTTCTGTTGTACCACTAGCCTTAGTCACCAGGACAGGTTCTTCTGTTGTACCACTAGCCTTAGTCACCAGGACAGGTTCTTATGTTGTTCCACTAGCCTTAGTCACCAGGTCATGTTCTTTAGTTGTTCCACTAGCCTTAGCCACCAGGTCAGGTTCTTCTGTTGTTCCACTAGCCTTAGTCACCAGGTCAGGTTCTTCTGTTGTTCCACTAGCCTTAGTCACCAGGACAGGTTCTTCTGTTGTTCCACTAGCCTTAGTCACCAGGTCAGGTTCTTTAGTTGTTCCACTAGCCTTAGTCACCAGGACAGGTTCTTCTGTTGTTCCACTAGCCTTAGTCACCAGGTCAGGTTCTTTAGTTGTTCCACTAGCCTTAGTCACCAGGTCAGGTTCTTCTGTTGTACCACTATCCTTAGTCACCAGGACAGGTTCTTCTGTTGTTCCACTAGCCTTAGTCACCAGGTCAGGTTCTTCTGTTGTTCCACTAGCCTTAGTCACCAGGTCAGGTTCTTCTGTTGTACCACTAGCCTTAGTCACCAGGTCAGGTTCTTCTGTTGTTCCACTAGCCTTAGTCACCAGGTCAGGTTCTTCTGTTGTACCACTAGCCTTAGTCACCAGGTCAGGTTCTTCTGTTGTTCCACTAGCCTTAGTCACCAGGTCAGGTTCTTCTGTTTTTCCACTAGCCTTAGTCACCAGGTCAGGTTCTTCTGTTGTACCACTAGCCTTAGTCACCAGGTCAGGTTCTTCTGTTGTTCCACTAGCCTTAGTCACCAGGACAGGTTCTTCTGTTGTACCACTAGCCTTAGTCACCAGGTCAGGTTCTTCTGTTGTTCCACTAGCCTTAGCCACCAGGTCAGGTTCTTTAGTTGTTCCACTAGCCTTAGTCACCAGGTCAGGTTCTTCTGTTGTTCCACTAGCCTTAGTCACCAGGTCAGGTTCTTCTGTTGTTCCACTAGCCTTAGCCACCAGGTCAGGTTCTTCTGTTGTACCACTAGCCTTAGTCACCAGGTCAGGTTCTTCTGTTGTTCCACTAGCCTTAGTCACCAGGACAGGTTCTTAGTCACCAGGACAAGTTCTCCTGTTGTACCACTAGCCTTAGTCACTACTATATTAAAGGTGATAATTTGTTCATATTCAAATAACGGGAGCTGTACCACTTTTATCAGGCTGGGATTTGAGTGACTCCATCATTTCATCCAAGGCAATACTTATATGGTTAAATCACATATGAACATGAAATAGTGATGTTGCCCACTCACTAACTACTGCTACATATAATTTCAAACAGACATGACTAACAAGGTGAAGGGTTTTAAATACAACAAGTCAATGAGTTACACTCAGATCACTCTTTCATTATGCGTAGATAAGCATGGTATCATGATAGGTAATGGTCCATTGCAGATGTTTTTTCTTCTCAATATCTGTACCTGTACACAGCCGATCTGTAAATAGCACACCCAACTACATACAGTGGGGAAAACAAGTATTTAGTCAGCCACCAATTGTGCAAGTTCTCCCACATAAAAAGATGGGAGAGGCCTGTAATTTTCATCATAGGTACCCTTCAACAATGACATACAAAATGAGATTTTTTTTTCCAGAAAATCACATTGTAGGATTTTTAATTAGTTTATTTGCAAATTATGGTGGAAAAAAAGTATTTGGTCACCTACAAACAAGCAAGATTTCTGGCCCCCCCATTAGACCTGTAAGAGGCTCCTCTGTCCTCAACTCGTTACCTGTATTAATGGCACCTGTTTGAACTTGTTATCAGTATAAAAGACACCTGTCCACAACCTCAAACAGTCACACTCCAAACTCCACTATGGCCAAGACCAAAGAGCTGTCAAAGGACACCAGAAACAAAATTAATGAATTATTCATTACATGCATAATTTAAAAATGGAGCGAATATGGCACCATAACAAACCTGCCAAGAGAGGGCCACCCACCAAAACTCACAGACCAGTTATGGAGGGAATTAATCAGAGAGGCAACAAAGAGACCAAAGATAACCCTGAAGGAGCTGCAAAACTCCATAGCGGAAATTGGAGCATCTGTCCATAGGAGCACTTTAAGCCGTACACTCCACAGAGCTGGGCTTTACAGAAGAGTGCCCAGAAAAAAAACATTACTTAAAGAAAATAATAAGCAAACACGTTTGGTGTTCGCCAAAAGGCATGTGGGAGACTCCCCAAGCACGTTTGGTGTTCGCCAAAAGGCATGTGGGAGACACCCCAAACATATGGACGAAGGTACTCTGGTTAGACTTTTTGTCCATCAAGGAAAATGCTATGTCTGGCACAAACCCAACACCTCTCATCACCCCGATAACACTATCCCCACAGTGAAGCATGGTGGTGGCAGCATCATGCTGTGGGGACGTTTTTCATCATCAGGGACTGGGAAACTGGTGAGCATTTCAGGAATGATGGATGGCGCTAAATACAGGGAAATTCATGAGGGAATCCTGTTTCAGTCATCCAGAGATTTGAGAATGGGACGGAGGTTCACATAAGCATACCGCTAAAGCTACACTCGAGTGGTTTAAGGGGAAACATTTAAATGTCTTGGAATGGCCTTGTCAAAGCCCAGACCTCAATCCAATTGAGAATCTGTGGTATGACTTAAAGATTGCTGTTCACCAGCGGAACCTTTCCAACTTAAAGGAGCTGGAGCAGTTTTGCCATGAGGAATGGGCAAAAATCCTGGTGGCTAGATGTGCCAAGCTTATAGAGACATACCCCAAGAGACATGTAGATGTAATTGCTTCAAAAGGTGGGTGTACAAAGTATTGAATAGTTATGCACGCTCAAGTTCTCAGTTTGTTTGTCTTATTCCTTGCTTGTTTCAGAATAAAAAATATTTTGCATCTTCAAAGTGGTCGGCATGTTCTATAAATCAAATGATACAAACCCCCCAAAATGATATCTTTAATTCCAGTTTATAAGGCAACAAAATATTACAAATGCCATGGGGTGAATACTTTCACAGGCCACTGTACCTCTATGGAGGTGAGAGAACCTTCCAGAAGGACAACCATCTCTGCAGCCCTCCACCATTCAGGCCTTTATGGTAGAGTGGCCTGACGGAAAACACTCCTCAGCAAAAGGCACATGACAGCCCGCTCGGAGTTGCCAAAAGGCACCTGAAGGACTCTCAGACCATGAGAAACGAGATTATCTGGTCTGATGGAACCAAAATTGAATTCTTTGGCCTGAATGCCAAGTCACGTCATGTCCGGCACAAACCCAACACCTCTCATCACCCCGATAACACCATCCCCATGGTGAAGCACGGTGGTGGTAGGATCATGGTGTGTGGATTTCCTTCAGTGGCCGGGGGCTGGGAGACTAGTCAGGATTGAGGGGCTGCGACAAAGATTTCGCCTTCCAACAGGACAACGACCCTGAGCACACAGTCAAGACAACGCAGGACTTACTCCGGGACAAGTCTCTTAATGTCCTTGATTTGCCCAGCCAGAGCCTGGACTTGAACTTGAACAAACATCTCTTCTGAGACCTACAATTGTGTGTGTCAATGTTCCGCATCCACCCTGACAGAGCCTGAGAGGATCTCCAGAGAAGAATAACGTGCAAATATTAAAAAATATATTTTTGCATTGTTATTGGGTGGTATTGTGCGTGGAATGGTGAGAAAAAAATATATTTCATACATTTTAGAATAAGACTGTAATGTTACAAAACGTGGAAAAAGTCAAGAGGTCTGAATACTTTCTGAATGCACTATAGTCCCACAGCAACACATCTCACATTTCCGCTGAGAGTTTCTACAGGACATGAATGCAAGAATCTCTTTCAGAAATCCTTGAAGAGGTCACATGACATTTAATTAAGTATACTCACTATACAAGTATATTACTGCGTCCCAAAAGGCGTCCTAATCCCTGTACACTGCACTACCATATGGGCCCAAAGTAGGTCACTACGTAGAGACTAGGCTTCTATTTGGGATACGGCACAATGTGAGTTTGGACTGACAGGATGCAAGCGGTGGTAGGACATTATGTTACTTAACTTGTCTATTCACCTCAACAGTTTTGCAAGGCAAATACAATAACATGTTCTTCTTAGGATATGAGTTGGGATATGAGTTTTGACTTTTTTTTTTATAGTATATCGACAATATGTTTTTACTGTGAATGTGGTCTCCGTCGACGTAGGACCTTTGCTTTTAAACTGTACATGAGAAGCTAGAAGCAGCAGCAGGAGGAGGAGCTAGCAGGAGGAGGAGCAGGAGGAGGAACTAGCAGGAGGAGGAGCTAGCAGGAGGAGGAGCAGGAGGAGGACCTAGCAGGAGGAGGAGCTAGCAGAAGGAGGTGCAGGAGGAGGAACTAGCAGCAGGAGGTGCAGGAGGAGGAACTAGCAGCAGGAGGACGAGCTAGCAGGAGGAGAAGCTAGCAGGAGGAAGAGCCGGCTTCAGGAAGAGGAGCTAGCAACAGCAGGAGGAGGAGTGGGAAAGCAGAAGGCGCAAGCTATTAGCAGCAGGAAGAAAAGCTAGCAGCAGGAGGATGAGCTAGCAGGAGGAGGAGGAGCTAGCAGGAGGAGGAGGAGCTAGCAGCAGGAGGAGGAGCTAGCAGGAGGAAGCAATATCAGCATCAAATCAAAGTTTATTTGTCATGTGCACCAAATAAAGCAGGTGTCGACCTTACAGTGAAATGCTTACTTACAGGTTTTAACCAACATTGCAAAAAAGGTATTAGGTGAACAATAGGTAAGTAAAGAAAAACAAACAACAGTAAAAAGACAAGTTACATACAGTAGAGAGGCTATATACAGTAGAGGTTATATACAGTAGAGAGGCTATATACAGTAGAGAGGCTATATACAGTAGAGAGGCTATATACAGTAGAGAGGCTATATACAGTAGAGAGGCTATATACAGTAGAGAGACTATATACAGTAGAGAGGCTATATACAGTAGAGAGGCTATATACAGTAGAGAGGCTATATACAGTAGAGAGGCTATATACAGTAGAGAGGCTATATACAGTAGAGAGGCTATATACAGTAGAGAGGCTATATACAGTAGAGAGGCTATATACAGTAGAGAGGCTATATACAGTAGAGAGGCTATATACAGTAGAGAGTCTATATACAGTAGAGAGGTTATATACAGTAGAGAGGCTATATACAGTAGAGAGGCTATATACAGTAGAGAGTCTATATACAGTAGAGAGGTTATATACAGTAGAGAGGCTATATACAGTAGAGAGGCTATATACAGTAGAGAGGCTATATACAGTAGAGAGGCTATATACAGTAGAGAGGCTATATACAGTAGAGAGGCTATATACAGTAGAGAGGCTATATACAGTAGAGAGGCTATATACAGTAGAGAGGCTATATACAGTAGAGAGGTTATATACAGTAGAGAGGTTATATACAGTAGAGAGGCTATATACAGTAGAGAGGCTATATACAGTAGAGAGGTTATATACAGTAGAGAGGTTATATACAGTAGAGAGGCTATATACAGTAGAGAGGCTATATACAGTAGAGAGGCTATATACAGTAGAGAGGTTATATACAGTAGAGAGGCTATATACAGTAGAGAGGCTATATACAGTAGAGAGGCTACATACAGTAGAGAGGTTATATGCAGTAGAGAGGCTATATACTGTAGAGAGGCTATATACAGTAGAGAGGCTATATACAGTAGAGAGGCTATATACAGTAGAGAGGCTATATACAGTAGAGGGGCTATATACAGTATATACAGAGGCTATATACAGTAGAGGCTATATACAGTAGAGAGGCTATATACAGTAGAGAGGCTATATACAGTAGAGAGGCTATATACAGTAGAGGCTATATACAGTAGAGAGGCTATATACAGTAGAGAGGCTATATACAGTAGAGGCTATATACAGTAGAGAGGCTATATACAGTAGAGGCTATATACAGTAGAGAGGCTATATACAGTAGAGAGGCTATATACAGTAGAGGCTATATACAGTAGAGAGGCTATATACAGTAGAGAGGCTATATACAGTAGAGAGGCTATATACAGTAGAGAGGCTATATACAGTAGAGAGGCTATATACAGTAGAGAGGCTATATACAGTAGAGAGGCTATATACAGTAGAGAGGCTATATACAGTAGAGAGACTATATACAGTAGAGAGGCTATATACAGTAGAGAGGCTATATACAGTAGACAGGCTATATACAGTAGAGAGGCTATATACAGTAGAGAGGCTATATACAGTAGAGAGGCTATATACAGTAGAGAGGCTATATACAGTAGAGAGACTATATACAGTAGAGAGGCTATATACAGTAGAGAGGCTATATACAGTAGACAGGCTATATACAGTAGAGAGGCTATATACAGTAGAGAGGCTATATACAGAAGAGGTTATATACAGTAGAGAGGCTATATACAGTAGAGAGGCTATATACAGTAGAGAGGCTATATACAGTAGAGAGGCTATATACAGTAGTGAGGCTATATACAGTAGTGAGTCTATATACAGTAGAGAGGCTATATACAGTAGAGAGGCTATATACAGTAGAGAGGCTATATACAGTAGAGAGACTATATACAGTAGAGAGGCTATATACAGTAGAGAGGCTATATACAGTAGAGAGGCTATATACAGTAGAGAGGCTATATACAGTAGAGAGACTATATACAGTAGAGAGGCTATATACAGTAGAGAGGCTATATACAGTAGAGAGGCTATATACAGTAGAGAGGCTATATACAGTAGAGAGGCTATATACAGTAGAGAGGCTATATACAGTAGAGAGGCTATATACAGTAGAGAGGTTATATACAGTAGAGAGGCTATATACAGTAGAGAGGCTATACAGTAGAGAGGCTATATACAGTAGAGAGGCTACATACAGTAGACAGGCTATATACAGTAGAGAGACTATATACAGTAGAGAGGCTATATACAGTAGAGAGGCTATATACAGTAGAGAGGCTACATACAGTAGAGAGGCTATATACAGTAGAGAGGCTATATACAGTAGAGAGGCTATACAGTAGAGAGGCTATATACAGTAGAGAGGCTACATACAGTAGAGAGGTTATATGCAGTAGAGAGGCTATATACTGTAGAGAGGCTATATACAGTAGAGAGGCTATATACAGTAGAGAGGCTATATACAGTAGAGAGGCTATATACAGTAGAGAGGCTATATACAGTAGAGGGGCTATATACAGTTGTGAGGCTATATACAGTAGAGGCTATATACAGTAGAGAGGCTATACAGTAGAGAGGCTATATACAGTAGAGAGGCTATATACAGTAGAGGGGCTATATACAGTAGAGGGGCTATATACAGTTGTGAGGCTATATACAGTAGAGAGGCTATATACAGTAGAGGCTATATACAGTAGAGAGGCTATATACAGTAGAGAGGCTATATACAGTAGAGAGGATATATACAGTAGAGGGGCTATATACAGTAGAGAGGTTATATACAGTAGAGAGGCTATATACAGTAGAGAGGCTATAAACAGTAGAGGCTGTATACAGTAGAGAGGCTATATACAGTAGAGAGGCTATATACAGTAGAGAGGCTATATACAGTAGAGAGGCGATATACAGTAGAGAGGCTATATACAGTAGAGAGACTATATACAGTAGATAGACTATATACAGTAGAGAGGCTATATACAGTAGAGAGACTATATACAGTAGAGAGGCTATACAGTAGAGAGGCTATATACAGTAGAGAGACTATATACAGTAGAGAGGTTATATACAGTAGAGAGGTTATATACAGTAGAGAGACTACATACAGTAGAGAGGCTATATACAGTAGAGAGGATATATACAGTAGAGAGACTATATACAGTAGAGAGGCTCTATACAGTAAAGAGGCGATATACAGTAGAGAGGCTACATACAGTAGAGAGGCTATATACAGTAGAGAGACTATATACAGTAGAGGGGCTATATACAGTAGAGAGGCTATATACAGTAGAGAGGCTCTATACAGTAGAGAGGCTATATACAGTAGAGAGGCTACATACAGTAGAGAGGCTATATACAGTAGAGAGGCTATATACAGTAGAGAGGCTATATACAGGCACCGGTTAGTCAGGCTGATTGAGGTAGTATGTACATGTAGACATGTAGATATGGTTAAAGAGACTTCGCATGTATGATAAACAGAGTAGCAGTAGCGTAAAAGAGGGGGTGGTGGGTGGTGGGTGGCAGGTGGTGGCGGGACACAATGCAGATAGCCCGGTTAGCCAATGTATGGGGGCACTGGTTGCTTCGGGCCAATTTAGGTTGTAGGTTAAAGTGACTATGCATACATGATAAACAGATAGTAGCAGCAGCATTAAAGAGGGGTGTGGGGGGAACACAATGCAAATCGTCTGGGTATTCATTTGATTACCTGTTCAAGAGTCTTATGGCTTGGGGGTAAAAACTGTTGAGAAGCCTTTTTGTCCTAGACTTGGCAATCTGGTACTGCTTGCCATGCGGTAGTAGAGAGAACAGTCTATGACTGGGGTGGTTGGGGTCTTTGACAATTTTTAGGGCCTTCCTCTGACACCGTCTGGTGTAGAGGTCTTGGATGGCAGGCACTTAGCCCCAGTGATGTACTGGGCCATACGCACTACCCCCTTGCGGTCGGAGGCTGAGCAATTGCCGTACCAGGCAGTGATGCAACCAGTCAGGATGCTCTCGATGGTGCAGCTGTAGAACCTTAGGTTCAACCACTATTATACCACTATTGTCTGCCAACTTAATCATGGTGTTGGAGTCGTGCCTGGCCATGCAATCGTGGCTGAACAGGGAGTACAGGAGTGGACAGAGCACGCACCCCTGGGGGACTCTAGTAATACGGAGGAGTAGGAGAAGCTAGCAACATCAGGAGGAGGAGCTAGCAGCAGAAGGAGGGGGAGATATTAGTATCAGGAGGAGAAGATAGCGACATCAGGAGGAGGAGCTAGCAACAGAAGGAGGAGCTAGCAGCAGCAGGAGGAGGAGCTAGCATAAGAAGGAGGAGCTTGCAGCAGCAGGAGGAAGAGCTAGCAGCAGAAGGAGGAGCTAGCAGCAGCAGGAGGAGTAGCTAGCAGCAGAAGGAGGAGCTAGCAGCAGAAGGAGGAGCTAGCAGCAGCAGGAGGAGTAGCTAGCAGCAGCAGGAGAAGCTAGCAGCAGGAGGAGCTAGCAGCAGCAAGAGTAGCTAGCAGCAGCAGGAGGAGCTAGCAGCAGCAGGAGGAGTAGCTAGCAGCAGCAGGAGCAGATAGCAGCAGCAGGAGGAGTAGCTAGCAGCAGGAGGAGCTAGCAGCAGCAGGAGGAGATGGCAGCAGCAGGAGTAGCTAGCAGCAGCAGGAGGAGTAGCTAACAGCAGCAGGAGGAGCTAGCAGCAGCAGGAGGAGTAGCTAGCAGCAGCAGGAGGAGATGGCAGCAGCAGGAGTAGCTAGCAGCAGCAGGAGGAGCTAGCAGCAGCAGGAGGAGTAGCTAACAGCAGAAGGAGGAGCTAGCAGCAGCAGGAGGAGTAGCTAGCAGCAGCAGGAGGAGCTAGCAGCAGCGGGGGGAGTAGCTAGCAGCAGCACCAGGAACTAGCAGCTGAAGGAGGAGGAGCTAGCAGGAGAAGGAGGAGGCGCAAGCAACAGCAGGAGGAACTAGCAACAGGTGGAGTGAAAGTAAGCAGGGCTTTGAAGACTGGCTAGGTTGTGATATGCCATTTCAACGTGCCTAATTATGCCAAACAAGTGGGATGTACAATGACTCCCGAAATGCAGCCTATTTCATATCTAGTGCCCTAATTTTGACAGGGCCCATAGAGCTTCCAATTGGAACACGGTTCCATTTGGGACACAAGGGTTAGCAGATTTGCACATTGCAATTTTCTCTCTTTTCCGGTGTTTTACTTGGAAAATGAGAACATGTCAAGAGATATGGAGGCAGATGAAAGGAGAGATGTTGACAGAATATTGGAAAACATAACATGAAAATAATCTAAGTATGCTTTAAGCAATACTGTACATACTTTACCAAGCAACAAACATACTGAGATAGAAGTGGTAAGAATAGCAATGTCTATGTTTAACACCTTTAACATAATCCACTGCTCTCACACAACAAAGCACGTACAGCATTCTGAATTCCAGCCCCAGCTAACACACAACATTGTTGCAACGTTACCGTAAGGTGGTATTATCGCAGTAATGTGACATCACTTCGACCATCTTGGAATGGGGGTGAGGGGGGAGGGGGGGTAACAACAAGAAGAGCCTTCATCAAACAAGATTTGGTTGCATTGAAATCCAAATGAAACCCAGCAAACCATGGAGGGAAACGCAACACACCAGATCTAATCTGTCCCACACTGCCCTGTGTGTTTGTGTGCGTGTCTGTGTGTGCCCCTAGAGAACCAAACCAGAACAAGCAACCCAGTGACAGGGCAGATGCCCTTAGAGCAAGGGTGGGCAACAGACTTTTGGGGGTGCCTGATTGGTGTCACACTGTTTCTCCTTCCCTAGCAAACACAGCTGATGAATCAAATCTAAACTGAAGATCATGATTATTGGAGTCAGGTGTGTTAGCTGGGGCTGGGGCAAAACTGTGACAACAATCATCTTCCACACCTAACGGAAAGCACATGAATGTTGCCACCCGATTCCAGGATCACAAAGTCTTGAAAGCGTCGGTCAAAGTCTGCGATAGTGTTGTTCACCTGTTCAACATATCAATCCCAAAGTGGAGGTGCTTTTCCCTGACTTTCAAGCGCTGACATCAGATGTTTGAAATTCCTCAGTGCATGTCGCTGCAATTGTGAGGAAAACAATTAAAATCTTTTGTTTAATAGCTGTCACAGAGCTAGTCATTTCAACATCTTTTCCTCGCAGCTCTAAATTGAGCTCATTCTGCCGAACGTCGGTCAAAAAAGCACAATCTAACAGCCACACTTTGTCTTCCAACTGCTCATATTCAACATCTTTTGAGGCCAGAAACTCCTTGATTTCAAATAACATATCCCTAAATCTCTGCAGGAATTGACCTCTACTACGCCACCTTACATCCGTGCAAATGGTCTGTGTGTTCAGCTTCGCTGTGTTCCAGTTGAGACCTGAAGGGGCGCCTCTGCAGACTTCTAGCCCGAATCAAATTCACGATTTTGAGCACGATATCCATGACAGCTTTCAAATTCAGCATTTTACCACGCAAGGCCTGTTAATGGATTATGTAGTGATAATTAAGGAAGCCTGGAAAGTCCTCATCACTTTTGCAAAGGGCAATAAATCCATTGATGCTGCCAGTCAAGTTTGTAGTTTGTGAATGGGTAGCTGAGTGCTATTAATAAAGTAATTGAATGCCACAAAAAAAATAATGTCCTCCCCTCAAGTGTTTCCTTTCAACGATATGAGTTTGAGCAGTTCTTCTTTGACATCGTATCTTCTAACATCATTCTGATGAAAATGCACAACTGAGATGTGTCGATACCCGTCTATCGACTCGTAAAATTGAAGTGGAAAGAACACACTCATTTATGTATTTTTAAACAAATCCTGAAATCCTCATCCCATCATTTCACAGCGCCATGTAAACAGTATCTCTGGACAGCTGAACATCCCTAATAACGAAAAATTATTTCTGAAGTATTTTTTAAATCATCAAACAATAATTCTGCTACCTCTAAAAAGGCCTCTGTTACCATTTCTCCATCCAGTAATGGTTTCTTGTGCTTTGCCAGAATGCGACTCACCCGGAATGATGCAAACATGGCTGACTTTTGATTTTGAGCTGGGCCTTGTAAAGAGTTGGGCCTTGTAAAGAGTTGGGCCTTGTAAAGAGTTGGGCCTTGTAAAGAGCTGGGCCTTGTAAAGAGTTGGGCCTTGTAAAGAGCTGGGCCTTGTAAAGAGTTGGGCCTTGTAAAGAGTTGGGCCTTGTAAAGAGCTGGGCCTTGTAAAGAGTTGGGCCTTGTAAAGAGTTGGGCCTTGTAAAGAGTTGGGCCTTGTAAAGAGCTGGGCCTTGTAAAGAGTTGGGCCTTGTAAAGAGTTGGGCCTTGTAAAGAGCTGGGCCTTGTAAAGAGTTGGGCCTTGTAAAGAGCTGGGCCTTGTAAAGAGCTGGGCCTTGTAAAGAGTTGGGCCTTGTAAAGAGCTGGGCCTTGTAAAGAGTTGGGCCTTGTAAAGAGTTGGGCCTTGTAAAGAGTTGGGCCTTGTAAAGAGCTGGGCCTTGTAAAGAGTTGGGCCTTGTAAAGAGTTGGGCCTTGTAAAGAGCTGGGCCTTGTAAAGAGTTGGGCCTTGTAAAGAGCTGGGCCTTGTAAAGAGTTGGGCCTTGTAAAGAGTTGGGCCTTGTAAAGAGTTGGGCCTTGTAAAGAGTTGGGCCTTGTAAAGAGTTGGGCCTTGTAAAGAGTTGGGCCTTGTAAAGAGCTGGGCCTTGTAAAGAGTTGGGCCTTGTAAAGATCGATTGTTGGGCAGCAGGTTGAGACTTCAACTCTTTCACTTTTCTCTTACCTCGTTCACTTAGCTGTAAAGTCACTTTCATATTTCTTGTGAACCATTTTAAAATGCCTCTCGACATTTCCCTTCTTAGCAAGAAGCTACGTTTGAATGGCAGATCAGACACACATTTTGAATTTGTTGAGGTGAAAAAAAATTATCTTCCTTCAACTCATTGGGAAAGTGGTAGATTTTTGGTTTCTTGCTGCTTGGTTCAGCAGTCATAATAAATACTTTTCCGCAACTTCATAGAAAAAAAAACATAGTAAAAAACCAACTACCACTGGAACAACAGAGAATATTCTGTTAACGGCCTGTTACAGGTCTCGCAAGCGTGTACATGTAAACGTACTAACTGCAGATGGTTGCTATGGTAGCGACAGTTTGGAAAACAAACGTAGCAACTATTTTTTTTTTTTACCTTTATTTAACTAGGCAAGTCAGTTAAGAAAAAAATAGTATTTTCAATGACGGCCTAGGAACAGTGGGGTTAACTACCTGTCCAGGGGCAGAACGACAGATTTGTACCTTGTCAGCTCGGGGATTCGAACTTGCAACCTTTCGGTTACTAGTCCAACGCTCTAACCACTAGGCGGGTTGGTACAATTCTATGTCAATAATGCCGTCTATGTCGTTTTTTAATATTTTGGCTGTGCAGTAATATTCGAGAATGAAGCTAACCTGTAAGCAAAGCATACGGTGCTTCAGAACTGTGAACGTCATCATTATTAGACCCGATAGTAACTCTGTGAAATGACAAAATATATATTTTTTTGTGCATACATTTTGAAAACTTTTATGCGGTCTACTAGAAAGAAGTTTGCGACTGACCGGTCGACTGCAATCAATGTCCTGGGCACCAACGCCCTAGAGGACCAGACTAGAACAAGCAGCCCAGTGACAGGGCAGATACTCCTAGACAACCAGGCCAAGCAACTTAGTGACAGGGCAGATACCCCTAGACAACCAGGCCAAGCAACTTAGTGACAGGGCAGATACCCCTAGACAACCAGGCCAAGCAACTTAGTGACAGGGCAGATACTCCTAGACAACCAGGCCTGTAGGTGATAGGTCTCTCCACACTAGACAGGCCAGTAGGTGATAGGTCTCTCCACACTAGACAGGCCAGTAGGTGATAGGTCTCTCCACACTAGACAGGCCAGTAGGTGATAGGTCTCTCCACACTAGACAGGCCAGTAGGTGATAGGTCTCTCCACACTAGACAGGCCAGTAGGTGATAGGTCTCTCCACACTAGACAGGCCAGTAGGTGATAGGTCTCTCCACACTAGAGAGGCCAGTAGGTGATAGGGCACAGAGAGGCCAGTAGGTGATTGATCTCTCCACACTAGACAGGCCAGTAGGTGATAGGTCTCTCCACACTAGAGAGGCCAGTAGGTGATAGGTCTCTCCACACTAGACAGGCCTGTAGGTGATAGGTCTCTCCATACTAGACAGTCCAGTAGGTGATAGGTCTCTCCCACTAGAGAGGCCAGTAGGTGATAGGTCTCTCCACACTAGACAGGCCTGTAGGTGATAGGTCTCTCCATACTAGACAGGCCAGTAGGTGATAGGTCTCTCCACACTAGAGAGGCCAGTAGGTGATAGATCTCCACACTAGACAGGCCTGTAGGTGATAGGTCTCTCCACACTAGACAGGCCTGTAGGTGATAGGTCTCTCCATACTAGACAGTCCAGTAGGTGATAGGTCTCTCCACACTAGAGAGGCCAGTAGGTGATAGGTCTCTCCACACTAGAGAGGCCAGTAGGTGATAGGTCTCTCCACACTAGAGAGGCCAGTAGGTGATAGGTCTCTCCACACTAGACAGGCCAGTAGGTGATAGGTCTCTCCACACTAGAGAGGCCAGTAGGTGTTAGGTCTCTCCACACTAGACAGGCCTGTAGGTGATAGGTCTCTCCATACTAGACAGGCCAGTAGGTGATAGGTCTCTCCACACTAGACAGGCCAGTAGGTGATAGGTCTCTCCACACTAGAGAGGCCAGTAGGTGATAGGTCTCTCCCACTAGAGGCCAGTAGGTGATAGGTCTCTCCACACTAGACAGTCCTGTAGGTGATAGGTCTCTCCACACTAGACAGGCCAGTAGGTGATAGGTCTCTCCACACTATAGAGGCCAGTAGGTGATAGGTCTCTCCACACTAGACAGTCCTGTAGGTGATAGGTCTCTCCACACTAGACAGGCCAGTAGGTGTTAGGTCTCTCCACACTAGACAGTCCAGTAGGTGATAGGTCTCTCCCACTAGACAGGCCAGTAGGTGATAGGTCTCTCCACACTAGATAGGCCTGTGGTGATGGGTCTCTCACACTAGACAGGCCAGTAGGTGATAGGTCTCTCCACACTAGACAGGCCTGTAGGTGATAGGTCTCTCCACACTAGACAGGCCTGTAGGTGATAGGTCTCTCCACACTAGAGAGGCCTGTAGGTGATAGGTCTCTCCACACTAGACAGGCCAGTAGGTGATAGGTCTCTCCACACTAGACAGGCCAGTAGGTGATAGGTCTCTCCACACTAGACAGGCCAGTAGGTGATAGGTCTCTCCACACTAGACAGGCCAGTAGGTGATAGGTCTCTCCACACTAGACAGGCCAGTAGGTGATAGATCTCTCCACACTAGACAGGCCAGTAGGTGATAGGTCTCTCCGCACTAGAGAGGCCAGTAGGTGATAGGTCTCTCCACACTAGACAGGCCAGTAGGTGATAGGTCTCTCCACACTAGACAGTCCAGTAGGTGATAGGTCTCTCCGCACTAGAGAGGCCAGTAGGTGATAGGTCTCTCCACACTAGACAGGCCAGTAGGTGATAGGTCTCGCCACAATAGACAGGACAGTTGGTGATAAGGATTCTCTCCACACTAGACAGGCCAGTTGGTGATAGGTCACCTTATCTCATAGAATAGCAGATGTTGGAGTGTACTTTCTGGCAAACCATGTGATATACTGTGGAGCTGCCCTAGCCATAAGATAGGAGTTTCATAGATCTACCTCAATGTGATATACTGTGGAGCTGCCCTAGCCAATAAGATAGGAGTTTCATAGATCTACCTCAATGTGATATACTGTGGAGCTGCCCTAGCCATAAGATAGGAGTTTCATAGATCTACCTCAATGTGATATACTGTGGAGCTGCCCTAGCCATAAGATAGGAGTTTCATAGATCTACCTCAATGTGATATACTGTGGAGCTGCCCTAGCCAATAAGATAGGAGTTTCATAGATCTACCTCAATGTGATATACTGTGGAGCTGCCCTAGCCATAAGATAGGAGTTTCATAGATCTACCTCAATGTGATATACTGTGGAGATACCCTAGCCATAAGATAGGAGTTTCATAGATGTACCTCAATGTGATATACTGTGGAGCTGCCCTAGCCAGAAGATAGGAGTTTCATAGATCTACCTCAATGTGATATACTGTGGAGCTGCCCTAGCCATAAGATAGGAGTTTCATAGATCTACCTCAATGTGATATACTGTGGAGCTGCCCTAGCCATAAGATAGGAGTTTCATAGATCTACCTCAATGTGATATACTGTGGAGCTGCCCTAGCCAATAAGATAGGAGTTTTATAGATCTACCTCAATGTGATATACTGTGGAGCTGCCCTAGCCAATAAGATAGGAGTTTCATAGATCTACCTCAATGTGATATACTGTGGAGCTGCCCTAGCCATAAGATAGGAGTTTCATAGATCTACCTCAATGTGATATACTGTGGAGCTGCCCTAGCCAATAAGATAGGAGTTTCATAGATCTACCTCAATGTGATATACTGTGGAGATACCCTAGCCATAAGATAGGAGTTTCATAGATCTACCTCAATGTGATATACTGTGGAGATACCCTAGCCATAAGATAGGAGTTTCATAGATCTACCTCAATGTTATATACTGTGGAGCTGACCTAGCCATAAGATAGGAGTTTCATAGATCTACCTCAATGTGATATACTGTGGAGATACCCTAGCCATAAGATAGCAGTTTCATAGATCTACCTCAATGTGATATACTGTGGAGATACCTAGCCATAAGATAGGAGTTTCATAGATCTACCTCAATGTGATATACTGTGGAGATACCCTAGCCAATAAGATAGGAGTTTTATAGATCTACCTCAATGTGATATACTGTGGAGCTGCCTAGCCAATAAGATAGGAGTTTCATAGATCTACCTCAATGTGATATACTGTGGAGCTGCCCTAGCCATAAGATAGGAGTTTCATAGATCTACCTCAATGTGATATACTGTGGAGATACCCTAGCCATAAGATAGGAGTTTCATAGATCTACCTCAATGTGATATACTGTGGAGATACCCTAGCCATAAGATAGGAGTTTCATAGATCTACCTCAATGTGATATACTGTGGAGATACCCTAGCCATAAGATAGGAGTTTCATAGATCTACCTCAATGTGATATACTGTGGAGATACCCTAGCCATAAGATAGGAGTTTCATAGATCTACCTCAATGTGATATACTGTGGAGATACCTAGCCAGAAGATAGGAGTTTCATAGATCTACCTCAATGTTATATACTGTGGAGATACCTAGCCAATAAGATAGGAGTTTCATAGATCTACCTCAATGTTATATACTGTGGAGATACCCTAGCCAATAAGATAGGAGTTTCATAGATCTACCTCAATGTTATATACTGTGGAGCTGCCTAGCCATAAGATAGGAGTTTCATAGATCTACCTCAATGTTATATACTGTGGAGATACCTAGCCATAAGATAGGAGTTTCATAGATCTACCTCAATGTGATATACTGTGGAGATACCCTAGCCAATAAGATAGGAGTTTCATAGATCTACCTCAATGTTATATACTGTGGAGATACCCTAGCCATAAGATAGGAGTTTCATAGATCTACCTCAATGTGATATACTGTGGAGATACCCTAGCCATAAGATAGGAGTTTCATAGATCTACCTCAATGTTATATACTGTGGAGCTGCCCTAGCCATAAGATAGGAGTTTCATAGATCTACCTCAATGTTATATACTGTGGAGATACCCTAGCCATAAGATAGGAGTTTCATAGATCTACCTCAATGTGATATACTGTGGAGATACCCTAGCCATAAGATAGGAGTTTCATAGATCTACCTCAATGTTATATACTGTGGAGCTGCCCTAGCCATAAGATAGGAGTTTCATAGATCTACCTCAATGTGATATACTGTGGAGATACCCTAGCCATAAGATAGGAGTTTCATAGATCTACCTCAATGTTATATACTGTGGAGATACCCTAGCCATAAGATAGGAGTTTCATAGATCTACCTGAAATTTCTTCAAGGACGTTTGGACACAGTACTGAAATAGAGACTGTAAGTCAAAACTGGCGACCAAGGAAGTAGCTTTAGACCAGCCAAAATGTCTGTTTTTCCTACTATGTAGAAATTTCTACAAGATATGATTAGATAACCCGTTATGTATCTGTTTGGTAACGCAACGTAAAGATGAACAGAACAGAAGACAACTGCTGCCGCAGAGATTCCCCAGCCTCAATCCTTCTCAAGACATTTGTCTCTCCTGCTTGTTATTTGCTTTTGATTCGTGACAGTCTCCTTTCCACTCCCACACGGGTCTGAG
Source organism: Oncorhynchus keta (assembly GCF_023373465.1). Lineage (NCBI taxonomy): Eukaryota > Metazoa > Chordata > Actinopteri > Salmoniformes > Salmonidae > Oncorhynchus > Oncorhynchus keta. Next base: position 3,397,973 of record NC_068430.1, on the reverse strand, counting down.
GGGCAAACGGCGAGGATCCCAGACGAGCCTGGGGGGAGAGGAGGAGGAGGAGAAGAGGAGGAGGGGAGGATAGAAGATGACTCGGTGTGAATCGTGCAGTAGATAAGTGTGGTTTTGGAGGAGCTGGAGGAGAGGAGGAAGAGAGATAGAGGAGGAGAGACAGAGGAGAGACAAAGGAGGAGGAGAGACAGAGGAGGAGAAGAAGGAGGAGAGACAGAGGAGGAAGAGGAGGAGGAGAGACAGAGGAGGAGAAGAAGGAGGAGAGACAGAGGAGGAAGAGGAGGAGGAGGAGAGACAGAGGAGGAGGAGGAGAGAGAGGTGGAGGAGGGAAGCACGGCATGGAATCTGACTGACGTAAAATATAATCTTTTACAGTTTCAGGGAGAGTTTCACCTCAGACTAGGACACTACCCTTTCTTAGCAGCCCACAGCATGTCCTATTACTGTGATCTAAGGCAATGACCTATCTCAGTAGAATGTCCTATTACTGTAATCTAAGGTAATGACCTATCTCAGTAGAATGTCATATTACTGTAATCTAAGGCAATGACCTACAGTAGTGGAATGTCCTATTACTGTAATTTAAGGCACTGACCTATCTCAGTGGAATGTCCTATTACTGTAATCTAAGGTCATGACCTATCTCAGTAGAATGTCCTATTACTGTAATCTAAGGCAGTGTTTCACCTACAGTCGATTACATAACGGCCACATATTCCCCCGAAAGTGTGTACTGACTAGAAACAAAGAAAAACATTCACATTATGACTAACCATGTATCTTCATGTAAGGTGTGCTTCTTAGTGAGAGAACATGTGACGGACAAGGTTCAAAGCCGGGACGTTATCAAGGGAAGCTAGCGCAAGTCTTCAGGTCCAAGGCTGTAACGATGTGCGCTGAGAGTCGGGAAGCAAGTTCAGGGAGTGTTTTACTAAAATCTATGGAAAATAATACAAAACAAAAAGAACTGACGGCAAACGGACAGAAACAATTAAAGGGAACAAACCTTTTTTATATTTTACCTTTATTTTACTAGGCAAGTCAGTTAAGAACAAATTCTTATTTTCAATGATGGCCTAGGAACAGTGGGTTAACTGCCTGTTCAGGGGCAGAACGACAGATTTGTGCCTTGTCAGCTCGGGGATTCAAACTTGCAACCTTTACGGTTACTAGTCCAACGCTCTAACCACTAGGCTACCCTGCCGCCCCAACCTAAGGGAGTGACACATTTCCAGGTGAGTCCGATGACGCGCAGGTGCGTGTAACGATGGTCACAGGTGTGCGCCATAACGAGCAGCCTGGTGACCTTGAGGCCGTAGAGTGACAAAGGCGAGGATGCTCATCACAAAAGCTTGCTTCACAGAAGTTGTTGCCCAGTATTTTCTGTTACAAAACTACAATGAGTTTAACATGTAAACTCACACTACATGAGTCAGTTGTTGCGCAGTACTTTCATATTTGTCTGGCCAACAGCCCAGATGTCACTGAAGGTAAAACAGTCTCAAAAATGACGTTCATCGGTTTCAAAGGTAGCAGCTGTTTTATATACAATTGTTTCAACTTTACACCTTTAATTCTTTCAGAATTAAAACGTTTTCGTTGTATATTTTGTCCGAGGGGTTTACTATGAAGTGGCAATTTGTGTTGGCAAACACACACAGATATGAATATGTTTTCAATGACAGAATGAAACCTGTCACAGATACAACTGTGTTACAAGGACTCAATCAAACCTGTCACTGAAACAATTATGTTACAATGGGGCCTGAACTCACATGGGTTCTGGTGTGGAGGTGTGGGGGCCTGAACTCACATGGGTTCTAGTGTGGAGTCCTGAACTCACATGGGTTCTAGTGTGGAGTCCTGAACTCACATGGGTTCTGGTGTGGAGGTGTGGGGGCCTGAACTCACATGGGTTCTAGTGTGGAGTCCTGAACTCACATGGGTTCTGGTGTGGAGGTGTGGGGGCCTGAACTCACATGGGTTCTGGTGTGGAGGTGTGGGGGCCTGAACTCACATGGGTTCTAGTGTGGAGTCCTGAACTCACATGGGTTCTGGTGTGGAGGTGTGGGGGCCTGAACTCACATGGGTTCTAGTGTGGAGTCCTGAACTAACATGGGTTCTGGTGTGGAGGTGTGGGGGCCTGAACTCACATGGGTTCTAGTGTGGAGTCCTGAACTAACATGGGTTCTGGTGTGGAGGTGTGGGGGCCTGAACTCACATGGGTTCTAGTGTGGAGTCCTGAACTCACATGGGTTCTAGTGTGGAGTCCTGAACTCACATGGGTTCTAGTGTGGAGTCCTGAACTCACATGGGTTCTAGTGTGGGGGCCTGAACTCACATGGGTTCTAGTGTGGAGTCCTGAAATAATTCAGCTGAGGTGAAAAACAACCATATATCACATTCAATGCAAGTAAAACATTATTTAAACCTCTCCCAATGCAAGACTCCCCCCCACTGTTCACCCCTGTTCCTAGCCTTGACTTTGATGTGCCTATCATGGAGAAAAAGTTGTTTGGCCCCATCACTGTGTCTGATGAAAGAAATAGTTTCCCTCTCTTCTCTCCACGGTGCCCGAGTGTTGCTCCCTCAACACATCACGCCACACACAACAGACGCACGCACACCCAAACACACCCACACAGACAAACGCAAACACACAGCTCTCTTTCACAATACGGACATCTCACTGGGCTTCTAATCTTCTTTGTGGTGTTCCTACATAATCCTCCTCATCATCCCTCCTCTTCACATACAGATGCCTGTGTGTGTGTGTGTGTGTGTGTGTGTGTGTGTGTGTGTGTGTGTGTGTGTGTGTGTGTGTGTGTGTGTGTGTGTGTGTGTGTGTGTGTGTGTGTGTGTGTGTGTGTGTGTGTGTGTGTGTGTGTGTGTGTGTGTATGTGTGTTTCTGTCTGTCTGTCTGTCTGTCTGTGTTGGATAGTGGATAGCCACAGCCATAACAAACCATCTTAGCTGCACATCCAGAATGGAAGCAAGACCCCGATGGGGACTGGGCAGAGGAAATCCTATCTTATTGCCTCCCATTCATACACATTCACAAGATACATTTGACCACACAGCTAAATCTCCAAGCGTTGTGATTGTGGACAAAAATAAATATGTAAAGAACTTTTTCTTGAATATGTTCTTTGTCGGTTCTCTCTAGGTTTAGAAGTCAGATTGGATCTCGCACAACCTTACCAGCCACACCATGTGTTTAAATGTAGAGTAGTACATTCATTGATATTTCGGTTTTCATTACCTTCAATGTGAATTAGAAGCTAATTGTATTTCTTCATTAAGGAAGCAGACAGCTGTTCCTATCTGTTCCCAACCTTTGTCCTGCGTGCTGATAAACATGTCTCCTGGGTGGAGCTCAAGGGGCTGTGAAACATGTCCTATTGGTGGAGCTCAATATGCTGTGAAAAATGTCCTATTGGTGGAGCTCAATATGCTGTGAAACATGTCCTATTGGTGGAGTTCAATATGCTGTGAAACATGTCCTATTGGTGGAGTTCAAGGTGCCATGAAACATGTCCTATTGGTGGAGTTCAAGGTGCCATGAAACATGTCCTATTGGTGGAGTTCAAGGTGCCATGAAACATGTCCTATTGGTGGAGTTCAAGGTGCCATGAAACATGTCCTATTGGTGGAGTTCAAGGTGCCATGAAACATGTCCTATTGGTGGAGTTCAAGGTGCCATAAAACATGTCCTATTGGTGGAGTTCAAGGTGCCATGAAACATGTCCTATTGGTGGAGTTCAAGGTGCCATGAAACATGTCCTATTGGTGGAGTTCAAGGTGCCATGAAACATGTCCTATTGGTGGAGTTCAAGGTACCATGAAACATGTCCTATTGGTGGAGTTCAAGGTGCCATGAAAGATGTCCTATTGGTGGAGTTCAAGGTGCCATGAAAGATGTCTTATTGGTGGAGTTCAAGGTGCCATGAAACATGTCCTATTGGTGGAGTTCAAGGTGCCATGAAACATGTCCTATTGGTGGAGTTCAAGGTGCCATGAAACATGTCCTATTGGTGGAGTTCAAGGTACCATGAAACATGTCCTATTGGTGGAGAGGTGCCATGAAACATGTCCTATTAGTGGAGTTCAAGGTGCCTTGAAACATGTCCTATTGGTGGTGTTCAAGGTGCCATGAAACATGTCCTATTGGTGGAGTTCAAGGTGCCATGAAACATGTCCTATTGGTGGAGTTCAAGGTGCCATGAAACATGTCCTATTGGTGGAGTTCAAGGTGCCATGAAACATGTCCTATTGGTGGAGTTCAAGGTACCATGAAACATGTCCTATTGGTGGAGTTCAAGGTGCCATGAAACATGTCCTATTGGTGGAGTTCAAGGTGCCATGAAAGATGTCTTATTGGTGGAGTTCAAGGTGCCATGAAACATGTCCTATTGGTGGAGTTCAAGGTGCCATGAAACATGTCCTATTGGTGGAGTTCAAGGTGCCATGAAACATGTCCTATTGGTGGAGTTCAAGGTGCCATGAAAGATGTCTTATTGGTGGAGTTCAAGGTGCCATGAAACATGTCCTATTGGTGGAGTTCAAGGTGCCAACATGTCCTATTGGTGGAGTTCAAGGTGCCATGAAACATGTCCTATTGGTGGAGTTCAAGGTGCCATGAAACATGTCCTATTGGTGGAGTTCAAGGTGCCATGAAACATGTCCTATTGGTGGAGTTCAAGGTGCCATGAAACATGTCCTATTGGTGGAGTTCAAGGTGCCATAAAACATGTCCTATTGGTGGAGTTCAAGGTGCCATGAAACATGTCCTATTGGTGGAGTTCAAGGTGCCATGAAACATGTCCTATTGGTGGAGTTCAAGGTGCCATGAAACATGTCCTATTGGTGGAGTTCAAGGTACCATGAAACATGTCCTATTGGTGGAGTTCAAGGTGCCATGAAAGATGTCCTATTGGTGGAGTTCAAGGTGCCATGAAAGATGTCTTATTGGTGGAGTTCAAGGTGCCATGAAACATGTCCTATTGGTGGAGTTCAAGGTGCCATGAAACATGTCCTATTGGTGGAGTTCAAGGTGCCATGAAACATGTCCTATTGGTGGAGTTCAAGGTACCATGAAACATGTCCTATTGGTGGAGTTCAAGGTGCCATGAAACATGTCCTATTAGTGGAGTTCAAGGTGCCTTGAAACATGTCCTATTGGTGGTGTTCAAGGTGCCATGAAACATGTCCTATTGGTGGAGTTCAAGGTGCCATGAAACATGTCCTATTGGTGGAGTTCAAGGTGCCATGAAACATGTCCTATTGGTGGAGTTCAAGGTGCCATGAAACATGTCCTATTGGTGGAGTTCAAGGTGCCATGAAAGATGTCCTATTGGTGGAGTTCAAGGTGCCATGAAAGATGTCTTATTGGTGGAGTTCAAGGTGCCATGAAACATGTCCTATTGGTGGAGTTCAAGGTGCCATGAAACATGTCCTATTGGTGGAGTTCAAGGTGCCATGAAACATGTCCTATTGGTGGAGTTCAAGGTACCATGAAACATGTCCTATTGGTGGAGTTCAAGGTGCCATGAAACATGTCCTATTAGTGGAGTTCAAGGTGCCTTGAAACATGTCCTATTGGTGGTGTTCAAGGTGCCATGAAACATGTCCTATTGGTGGAGTTCAAGGTGCCATGAAACATGTCCTATTGGTGGAGTTCAAGGTGCCATGAAACATGTCCTATTGGTGGAGTTCAAGGTGCCATGAAACATGTCCTATTGGTGGAGTTCAAGGTACCATGAAACATGTCCTATTGGTGGAGTTCAAGGTGCCATGAAAGATGTCCTATTGGTGGAGTTCAAGGTGCCATGAAACATGTCCTATTAGTGGAGTTCAAGGTGCCTTGAAACATGTCCTATTGGTGGAGTTCAAGGTGCCATGAAACATGTCCTATTGGTGGAGTTCAAGGTGCCATGAAACATGTCCTATTGGTGGAGTTCAAGGTGCCATGAAACATGTCCTATTGGTGGAGTTCAAGGTGCCATGAAACATGTCCTATTGGTGGAGTTCAAGGTGCCATGAAACATGTCCTATTGGTGGAGTTCAAGGTGCCATGAAACATGTCCTATTGGTGGAGTTCAAGGTGCCATGAAACATGTCCTATTGGTGGAGTTCAAGGTGCCATGAAACATGTCCTATTGGTGGAGTTCAAGGTGCCATGAAATATGTCTTTTATGTGGAGCTCAAGATTCTGTGAAACACGTATTTTTTAATCAATTTCCTCCTGAATGACGTGGCCAGAGTAAACTGCCTGTTACTCAGGCCCTGCTGCCAGGATATGCATATAATTGGTACCATTGGATCAAAAACATATTGACGTTTGTACTAATGTTAAAATAATGTAGTAGAATATAACACAATAGATATGGTAGGAGAAAATCCAAAGAGAGATCATCCTATTAGAAATGCAAGAGAAAGGTCATATTGTAAAATAGCTCCCAGGATGCAATTCCTATGGCTTCCACAGGGTGTCAGTAGTCTATGTTCAAGGTTCCAGGCTTGTAACTTCAAAAACGAATAAGAAATAACAGTTTTTGTAGAAGGACACAGGCTTAGAAATGTGTGTCTGCGCGTGCCATTGAATCAATTACGCACTTGCTAAAATCGAACGTACATCTTTCCAAAATAAATATTATAGTTTGATTACATTTTAGGGTATCTGAGGAGTTAATAGAAATGTATTTTCACTAGTTGAAACAAAGTTTAGGGGTAGATTGTCAGATTACTCTCTCTGCAAACGAGTGGATTACTCAAATCGATGTTGCCAACTTAACAGACTTCTTGGGATATAAAGAAGGATTTTATCTAACAAAACTACAGGTTATAGCTTGGACCCTTTGGATGACAAATCAGAGGAATATTTTGATAAAGTAAGTGAATATTTAATCTTTATATGTGAATGTATGAAATCTGTGCCAGTGGAAAAATATTTAGATGTGGGGCGCCATCCTCAAACAATCACATGGCATGTTTTCGCTGTAGTAGCTAAAGCGGACAGTGCAGTTAGATTAACAAGAACTTAAGCTTCCAGCCAATATAAGAAACTTATATGTACCGAAATGTTTAAAATCCATAATATTTATGATTATTTATTTGAATTGCGCACCCTCCAGTCTCATTGGAAGATGCCCCGCTAGCGGGACACCGAAACTTATCATTTCATTATTTTTTGAGAAGTCAGTCAGAATTGAATGCAGTAACATTAACCCTCCACTTCAATTAAATCAATTAGCTGGATTATGTGTCAGTATTCACTCAACCACAGAATGTTCCAGATTTCAAAGAAATATCTGGCTATAACTTTTGCCCCAATTCAATCAATTGGAGATAAATGGGAGGTAAAAAACAACACCAAAAGCATACCTGTCCTCAGAATAAAGTAGAAACTTTCTGTGCCATTCCCACAGTGTGGTTTTGACATGATTGATCTGGGGCTTTGCTCTTTTTCAAGGGAGAGATTTAGTGGTTCTCACATACTAACTGACTATATACTGAAGCTCTGTTAAACACGTGACAGCCTCACGCCTGAATCTCAACCCTGCTATTCTTTTCTATTCCACAAGATAGATGGCTACTTTATGTTCCTCTGAATCTCAACCCTGCTATTCTTTTCTATTCCACAAGATAGATGGCTACTTTATGTTCCTCTGAATCTCAAGATTCCACAAGATAGATGGCTACTTTATGTTCCTCTGAATGTCAACCCTGCTATTCTTTTCTATTCCACAAGATAGATGGCACTTTATGTTCCTCTGAATCTCAACCCTGCTATTCTTTTCTATTCCACAAGATAGATGGCTACTTTATGTTCCTCTGAATCTCAACCCTGCTATTCTTTTCTATTCCACAAGATAGATGGCTACTTTATGTTCCTCTGAATGTCAACCCTGCTATTCTTTTCTATTCCACAAGATAGATGGCTACTTTATGTTCCTCTGAATCTCAACCCTGCTATTCTTTTCTATTCCACAAGATAGATGGCTACTTTATGTTCCTCTGAATCTCAACCCTGCTATTATTTTCTATTCCACAAGATAGATTGCTCCGTTATGTTCCTCTTCTTTTGACAGCCTGTCAGCTTATGTGTTCGAAGCATTCAGTGATCACGTAGAAAAATTACAGAGCAACAGGTCTTTGTCTGAAAAGAGAAGGTACATGACGTAATTTACATAATGTAATCAATGTCATAACATGTATACTAAACATAAAAATATCAACGCAACGTGACAATTTTATCAATTTATCTGAGTTACAGTTCATATTAGGAAATCATTCAACTGAAATAAATCCATTAGGCCCTAACCTAGGGATTTGACATGATCGGGCAGGGCCGCAGCCATTGGTGGGCCTGGGAGGGCATAGGCCAACCCACTGGGAATTCAGGCCTATCCACTGCGGAGCAAGGCCCAGCCAATCAGAATGATTTTTTTTCCCCACAAAAGGGCTTTATTCTAAACAAAAATACTCCTCGGTTTCATCAACTGTCCACCAGGCTGGTCTCAGACGATCCTGCATGTGAAGAAGCCAGATGTGGAGGTCCTGGGCTGGTGTTGTTTCATGTCGTATGCCATTGTGAGGCCGGTTGGACGTACTGCCAAATTCTCTAAAACAAAGTTGGAGGTGGCTTATGGTAGAGAAATTAACATTCAATTCTCTGTCAACAGCTGTGGTTGACAATCCTGCAGTCAGTATACCAACATTTCAAACATCTGTGGCATTGTGTTGTGTGACAGAACTGCACATTTTAGAGTGGCTTTTTATTTTACCCCAGCACAAGTTGCACCTGTGTAATGATCATGAGGTTTAATCTGCTTCTTGATGTGCCATACCTGTCAGGTAGATGGATTATCTTGACAAAATAGGAATACTCACTAACCAGGATGTAAACAAATGTGCGCGCATTTGAGATAATCTTTATGAGCGTATGGAAAATGTCTGGGACACTTTGTGTTAGATTTTTCTTCAGTATATATTCAACGTCATCATGAGAGGTAAAAACAACAACAAAAACAAAATGAAAAAAAAAGGTTGCTGTCGCCTTTTGACCAGATCACTGAACTAATATAACACTTGAAAATAAATAAATATAATCCCCAACCGGCTTTAGCACAGAGACCATCTCCATGGTTCTGGCATTGACGCGAAGCTCAATGCTGCTCATCTTGGTCTCTCTCTTCAGCGGTCTTGAAGTGCAGGTAAATTGGTGATGATGGCTGTCAGTAGTTTCAGCAGCACTACGACAATGATGATAAAAGCCTCTCAGAGGAGAGGCTCTGACGGCAGACAGAGACAGTGAAGAAAAGGTGTTCACTTTCCGAGGAGAAGTTATTAGAGAACGTCATTCTCATGAACACAGCTGTAGTTCCCTTTGTGGGAGTCATCTGAAGAGGTGGAAGGATGCAGAGATGTTGACAGCTGGCTGGGTCTGTGTCATGGTTCTGTTAGGAGCCGGTGAACGTGAGGAGGAAGGAGCCTCCTGGGTACTGTGGCTGATTTTCCAGGGGTGATGTTTAAGCTGTGACCCTTGAACACCTTTGAACACCACTGGTGGCCCTTACAAATTCCTCCCATTGAGTCAGTCAGGGAGATATTTGGCTGGAGTAGGAGCTCTGAGCAGATCACTTTTAAAGAATCTCAATAAACATGCATCTTCTGTTATACTCCCTTAGTGCAGGATTAAGAACCCTCCAGTAACATCCCTTAGTGTAGACTCAGACCCACCCAGGAACATTCCAAAATCTAAACCCCCCAGTTCAGTTTCCAGTTTCCTGCAGTAGAGCCACAACACAACTGTTTACACACTACATCTCCAACTCCATGTGGAGAAGAGTCCTCCACTCTCCCTGGTAGTACCAATCTCCTAACCCCTCATCAGATTGGCTGTGAGCAGGTGGGTCCAGCATAACCAGGTAGGTGTTATTCGTTCTGTCTGAGCAGTCCCAGGCCAAGAGAAGGGACTCTTTGCCTTTTACAGTGGAACTCTTCATTCAACCTTCACCTTCTCTTCGCCTAGATTCCTGCAGTTTACCTGCTGCATCCTGCTGGTCAAAGTCAGTTTCACACACTGAGGTCCAGGACTGGGCTTCACCTCTACTCTCCCATAGCAGAGACCATTGACAAGCCGCACAGAGCAGATACATTAGCTGTATATCTGTGACCCCACACATCACAGATATCAGGTCCGTTGGCTCCAAGTCAACACTCTCCAAGAGAATACTGATCTCCTGAGAAACAAACTATTTTGACTCCTCTTCTTCTCTTTCCAAGTTACATCCTATAGATTATTCCCACAGCCCAACTCTCTATATACAAGCTGGTCCAATTCTCCAGTCTGGCTGGGAGTCTGACTGGGACGCTTTGAGCCTGGCGATCGAGGAGAAAGGGGCAAGAGAGGGAGAGAAAGCCACCAGAGGATTTTAGAACATCTTACGATATCAAAACATATCAGAAAGTATTCAGACCCCAGCCTCCCGGGTGGGGTAAACAAATACTGCAGTGGTTAAAGTACTGTACTGTACTGCAGCTGTGCCATCAGAGACACTGGGTTTGTGCCCAGGCTCTGTCGTTATCGGCCGCGACCGGGAGGTCCGTGGGGCGACGCATAATTGGCCTAGCGTCGTCCGGGTTAGGGAGGGTTTGGCAGGTAGGGATGTCCTTGTCTCATCGCGCACCAGCGACTCCTGTGGCGGACTGGGCGCAGTGCGCGCTAACTAAAGTTGCCAGGTGCACGGTGTTTACTCCGACACATTGGTGCGGCTGGCTTCCGGGTTGGATGCGCGCTGTGTTAAGAAGCAGTGTGGCTTGGTTGGGTTGTGTATCGGAGGACGTATGACTTTCAACCTTTGTCTCTCCCGAGCCCGTACGGGAGTTGTAGCGATGAGACAAGATAGTAGCTACTAAAACAATTGGATACCACGAAATTGGGGAGAAAAGGGGTTAGAATAACAATAAAAAATAAAGTATTCAGTCCCCTTGACTAAAATATATTAAAATAATCATCATCAATTTACACAATGCAACATAATGACAAAGCAAAAACAGGCTTTCAGAATTAGGTATGGTGCCAGGTTTCCTCCAGACATGCCACTTGGCATTCAGGCCAAAGAGTTCAATCTTGGTTTGATCAGAACAGAGAATCTTGTTTCTCATGGTCTGACAGTGCTTTACGTGCCTTTTGGCAAACACCAGGTGGGATGTCATGTGCATTTTACTGAGGAGTTGCTTCTGTTTGGGCATGCTATCATAAAGGCCTTAATTTAGTTTATTTTTAGTTTAGTTTATTTTATTTTTACAGGGACAGTGCACATTAATCAACGTTTCAGTAAAAGTGCCGGTTTTAGCCAGCCGGCTAATTTTCAACCGCAGTCCCTGGGCAGGTTATTAAAAACAATTACAATATAGACAATAGCACCATAGACATAGCAACATAGCAACATAGGACAAGCAAGACATAGCATACAGACAGAGCAACATAGAACAAAAAGCAGCAAGACAAAAATTCATAAAAGCAACAAAGTGTTTCCACACCTCACAAGCTACAGACAACAGACAACATGGAAAGCGGCAACACACAGCTAGGGACCATGTTCACAAATCTGATTGACCTTTAGCCATGTCTTCAAGCATTTTGTGAAAGTGTGATATGTGGTGCAGTTATGTGTGTCTGATGGCAGTGTATTCCAGACATGGGAAGCTCTCACAGAGAATGCAGATTTACTAAAGGTGCTTTTCCTTAGGGGAACTATACAGTCACCTCTCATGGCAGACCTTGTGGATCTGCTGCCATATGTCTGGGTTTTCTGTTTAACAAAAATATTGAGTGGAGGGGGAGCCAGGCCATTAAGGATCTTGAATACAAGACATGCGTCGGTGTATTGCACAAGATTTTCCCAACTCAAGAGCTCATGTTTTCTAAGGATGTGACAATGATGATGGCTATTGGGCTTCCTATCAAGCACTTTGAGAGCCTGTTTGTAGACAGACTGAATGGTGGAATACTGCAGAGATGGTTGTCCCTCTTGAAGATTATTCCATTTTCACAGAGGAACTCTGGAGCTCTGTTAGAGTGACTATCAGGTTATTGATTACCTCCCTGACCAAGGCTCTTCTCCCCCGATTGATCAGAATTGGTGTGCCGGTCAGCTCTAGGAAGAGTCTTGTTGGTTCCAATCATCTTCAATTAAGAATAATGCAGGTTGCTGTGTTATTGGGGACCTTTAGTGCTGCATACGTTTTGTTGGTACCCTGTGCCTCGACACAATCCTGTCTCGGAGCTCTACGGATAATTCCTTCGACCTCATGAATTGGTTTTTGCTCTGACATGCGCTGTCAACTGTGCGACCATATATTAACAGGTGTGGGGTTTTCCAAATCATTTCCAATCAGTTGAATTTACCACCAGGTGGACTCCAGTCAAGTTGAACAAACATCTAAAGGATGATCAATCAAATCAAATCAACTCAAATGTATTTATATAGCCCGTCGTGCATCAGCTGATATCTCAAAGTGCTGTACAGAAACCCAGCCTAAAACCCCAAAACAGCAAGCAATGCAGGTGTAGAAGCACGGTGGCTAGGAAAAACTCCCTAGAAAGGCCAAAACCTAGGAAGAAACTCAGAGAGGAACCAGGCTATGTGGGGTGGCCAGTCCTCTTCTGGCTGTGCCGGGTGGAGATTATAACAGAACATGGCCAAGATGTTCAAATGTTCACAAATGACCAGCATGGTCGAATAATAATAAGGCAGAACAGTTGAAACTGGAGCAGCAGCACAGTCAGGTGGACTGGGGACAGCAAGGAGTCATCATGTCAGGTAGTACTGGGGCACGGTCCTAGGGCTCAGGTCCTCAGAGAGAGAGAAAGAAAGAGAATTAGAGAGAGCATATGTGGGGTGGCCAATGGAAACAGGAGCTCAATTTAGAGTTTGAATAATTATAATTATGTAAATAAGGAATATCTATTTCAATTTTTTCATAAATTTGCAAAAATGTTAAAAACAAACAAACAAACAAAAAATAACTTTGTCAATGTGGGTTATTGTGTGATGATTGATGAGGACATTTAAACATTTTTTTTTTCAAAAATAAGTCTAACAAAATATGGAAAAAGTATCTAAATACTTTCCGAATGCACTGTACATAATGACCTTGTAACCCTGCACATTGACTGGTACCCCGTGTATACAGCCAAGTGATCGTTATTCATTTTCCCTTGTGCTATTATCTTTCTATTGTATTTTTGTATTTCTCTCTCTGCATTGTTGGGACAGGACCCGTAAGTAATCATTTCACTGTTAGTCTACACCTGTTGTTGACGACGGATCTGACAACTACAATTTGATTTGATTTGATCACCGCCATGGGATTGGGCAGGCCACAGAGCACTTATAAATACATGGGAATTAATTGAGCTTTTCAAGTGCCACTTCTGTCTTGTGATTTCAGAATGGCACTGGCTCCCTAGAGCTTAGCTGTCTCTAGCTGCTCTACCTTTTGATCCAGTTCTCTCATTCTTTTCCTCTCCACTCCACTGGATTCCCTTCTTGTAAAAATACAAAAAAAAAAAAAAAGTCTCAAATTAATTTCAGGCCTCAATGAAACGAAATGACTTTTCAAACAGAGAGGAGTGTCTCTTTAGTTTGGAGCAGTTTGTATCTAACAAGACATCTGCATAGAGAGAGAGAGAGAGAGAGAGAGAGAGAGAGAGAGAGAGAGAGAGAGAGCACAAAAAAAACTATTAATACCATGGCCTAAACATCAGCACCACAGGTAACTTCCACAAAGCTGTGAACGATCTGAGAGACAAGGCAAGAAGGGCATTCTATGCCATCAAAAGGAACATAAATTTCAACATTCCAAGTAGGATCTGGCTAAAAATACTTGAATCAGTCATAGAGCCCATTGCCCTTTATGGTTGTGAGGTCTGGGGTGGGCTCACAAACCAAGACTTCACAAAATGGGACAAACACCAAATTGAGACTCTGCATACAGAATTCTGCAAAAATATCCTCAGTGTACAACGTAGAACACCAAATAATGTATGCAGAGCAGAATGAGGCCAATACCCAGTAATTATCAAAATCCAGAAAAGAGCTGTTAAATTCTACAACCACCTAAAAGGAAGCGATTCCCAAACCTTCCATAACCTTCCAAACCCTCCATACAGAGAGATGAACCTGGAGGAGAGTCCCCTAAGCAAGCTGGTCCTGGGGCTCTGTTCACAAACACGAACACACCCCACAGAGCCCCAGGACAGCAACACAATTAGCCCCAACCAAATCATGAGAAAACAAAAAGATAATTACTTGACACATTGGAAAGAATTAACAAAAAAAACAGAGCAAACTCGAATGCTATTTGGCCCTATTTGGCCCTAAACAGAGAGTACACAGTGGCAGAATACCTGTCCACTGTGACTGACCCAAACTTAAGGAATGCTTTGACTATGTACAGACTTAGTGAGCATAGCCTTGCTATTGAGAAAGGCCGCCGTAGACAGACCTGGCTCTCAAGAGGAGACAGGCTATGTGCTCACTGCCCACAAAATGAGGTGGAAACTGAGCTGCACTTCCTAACCTCCTGTCCAATGTATGACCATATTAGAGATACATATTTCCCTCAGACTACACAGATCCACAACGAATTCGAAAACAAATCCAATTTTGATAAACTCCCATATCTACTGGGTGAAATTCCACAGTGTGACATCACAGCAGCAAGATTTGTGACCTGTTGCCACGAGAAAAGGGCAACCAGTGAAGAACAAACACCATTGTAAATACAACCCATATTAATGCTTATTTATTTTATCTTGTGTTCTTTAACCATTTGTACATTGTTACAACATTTGTAATGTCTTTATTGTTTTGAAATTTCTGTATGTGTAATGTTTACTGTTAATTTTATTGTTTATTTCACTTTTGTATATTATCTACCTCACTTGCTTTGGCAATGTTAACACACATGCCAATAAGGCCCCTTGAATTGAATTGAATTTAATTAAGAGAGAGAGACAGAGAGAGTGAGAGAGAGAGAGAGAGAGAGAGAGAGAGAGAGAGAGAGAGAGAGAGAGAGAGAGAGAGAGAGAGAGAAAGACAACAGAGGATTTTAGAATATCTTACAATATTAAAACATATCTCACTAACACAAGAGTACAGTGCCTTCAGAAAGTATTCAGACCCCTTGACCACATTTTGTTACTTTATAATATTATTCTAAGATATATTAAAATAATCCTCATCAATAGAACAGAACAGAATAAAAACATAATGACAAAGCATAAACAGGGTTTCAATTTTTTTTGAAAATGTACTGTATATTTAAAAATATATGTAGACAGACAGACAGACAGACAGACAGACAGACAGACGGACACGGACGGACGGACGGAAAGACAGACAGACAGACAGACAGACAGACAGACAGACAGACAGACAGACAGACAGACAGACAGACAGACAGACAGACAGACAGACAGACAGACAGAGCTCATGGGCTCCTGACTTCTTGTGTAAAAAATGTTGGATGAAGGTTGATAAATGTGCATTCTTTTTGCAAGAAATTATACACTCTATATCTAAACCTTCAACCTTGATTTTGGACAAGATTACCAGGAAGGATTCTTACTACCAAGGACTATCAAGAGAAAATATATATATATATATATATATATATATATAAAACCTGCAGAAGAAACATAGCAGAAATATGGAAATACCATCCAACCCAAAACTAAGTATTCAGTCTTCCCTTCTGAAGCCAAAAGGTTAACAACAATATTCTCAATATTCTCTAGGAAATGTTATAATATAAAGCTAAGTAAAAAAAATGCTACGAAGCAGGACAGAACACACTCGGATGCAACTTCAATTAGCACTGAAGTGTGAAGTTACATGTGTGAAAACTCTTGAGCCCAACAATGGCAGGAGAGTTTCACAGCCTCACCCACTCAAATGCAGAGGCCTTTGAAGCTCCCTGCTCCATGGCTTCCCCCTGTACAGAGGTCACCACAGTACAGTACCCTTTGTATGGTCACCACAGTACAGTACCCCTTGTATGGTCACCACAGTACAGTACCCCTTGTATGGTCACCACAGTACAGTACCCCTTGTATGGTCACCACAGTACAGTACCCCTTGTATGGTCACCACAGTACAGTACCCCTTGTATGGTCACCACAGTACAGTACCCCTTGTATGGTCACCACAGTACAGTACCCCTTGTATGGTCACCACAGTACAGTACCCCTTGTATGGTCACCACAGTACAGTACCCCTTGTATGGTCACCACAGTACAGTACCCCTTGTATGGTCACCACAGTACAGTACCCCTTGTATGGGCACCACAGTACAGTACCCCTTGTATGGTCACCACAGTACAGTACCCCTTGTATGGTCACCACAGTACAGTACCCTTTGCATATGAAAAATGACACTGCATGTAATAAGTACAAAAATATGCTCCTCAAGAACATTCCAGAGTCACTAATTGCTGACTACTACAAAGAGGGGAATGTAAGTTATTTAATTTTCCACACAGGCATGGCGCAGTGCCTTTAAGAGCGTACTACGCCTAAATCAAGAGAGAGAGAGAGAGTATTGGCCCAGGGCGGAAACTCTGAACACTAGACATTGACGAAATTGAAACAACCTCTGTCAACGTTTATAAGTCTGGAACAGTAATGGTACAGGGCATCCTCATCCAGTTTCAGCAGGACTTTTATAGAATCAATGATAGAGCACAGCAGGAAAAGCTCATGGTGACGACTCCCCCATCCTGAGTGAGTCTGATCACACCTCATCCTCAAACTGCCCTGCAGACGAGCAGCTCCAAGAGGAAGAGTCACTCATTCATCAATTAACTGTCTCTCAACTGTAACGCCCCCCTGCAGACCACCTCCCGAAGGACCTACACAGACCCCCGCCCGAAGGACCTACACAGACCCCCTCCCGAAGGACCTACACAGACCCCCTCCCGAAGGACCTATACAGACCCCCTCCCGAAGGACATACACAGACCCCCTCCCGAAGGACCTACACAGACCCCCTCCCGAAGGACCTACACAGACCCCCTCCCGAAGGACCTATACAGACCCCCTCCCGAAGGACCTACACAGACCCCCTCCCGAAGGACCTATACAGACCCCCTCCCGAAGGACATACACAGACCCCCTCCCGAAGGACATACACAGACCCCCTCCCGAAGGACCTACACAGACCCCCTCCCGAAGGACCTACACAGACCCCCTCCCGAAGGACCTACACAGACCCCCTCCCGAAGGACCTACACAGACCCCCTCCCGAAGGACCTACACAGACCCCCTCCCGAAGGACCTACACAGACCCCCTCCCGAAGGTCCTACACAGACCCCCTCCCGAAGGACCTACACAGAGAGAACCTACACAAGAGGACGTACACTCAGACCTCAGCATCACTAGCCACATCCCCACCCCCACACCAACCAGCCAAGACCACCCCCAAACAAACCCTGGCCACACCCTATATAGCCCCCCCAGATCATACCTATGCCCCTTCTGTCCCACTCCCATGCCCCCCGCCCCTGCAGCAAGGAACTTTGGCCTATAGAGCAGGAACCCATACTTTCTCAAATAAATTAGAAATACAGATATTGTCATCCTACAAGAAACATGGTATAGAGGAGATGGACCCACTGGTTGCCCTCTAGGCTACAGAGAGCTGGTAGTCCCATCCACCACACTACCAGGTGGGTGGTATAGATGAGATGGACCCACTGGTTGCCCTCTAGGTTTCAGAGAGCTGGTAGTCCCATCCACCACACTACCAGGTGGGTGGTATAGAGGAGATGGACCCACTGGTTGTCCTCTAGGTTACAGAGATCTGGTAGTTCCATCCACCACACTACCAGGTGGGTGGTATAGAGGAGACAGACCCACTGGTTGCCCTCTAGGTTACAGAGAGCTGGTAGTCCCATCCACCAAACTACCAGGTGGGTGGTATAGAGGAGATGGAACCACTGGTTGCCCTCTAGGTTACAGAGAGCTGGTAGTCCCATCCACCACACTACCAGGTGCGGGGTATAGAGGAGATGGAACCACTGGTTGTCCTCTAGGTTACAGAGAGCTGGTAGTCCCATCCACCAAACTACCAGGTGGGTGGTATAGAGGAGATGGACCCACTGGTTGCCCTCTAGGTTACAGAGAGATGGTAGTCCCATCCACCAAACTACCAGGTGGGTGGTATAGAGGAGATGGACCCACTGGTTGTCCTCTAGGCTACAGATAACTGGTAGTCCCATCCACCACACTACCAGGTGGGTGGTATAGAGGAGATGGACCCACTGGTTGTCCTCTAGGTTACAGAGAGCTGGTAGTCCCATCCACCACACTACCAGGTGTGAAACAGGGAAGAGACTCAGGAGGTTTGCTAATTTGGTATAGAACAGATCTAACTCTATTAAATGAGCAAAAACCGATACGTTTTATATCTGGCTATTAATTAGTGAGGAAATTATATCATCAGAGAAAAATGTCCACGTTTGCTACCTACAGATGAAGTCGGATATTTACATACACCTTAGCCAAATACATATAAACTCAGTTGTTCACAATTCCTGACATTAAGTTATTGTATAAATTCCCTGTTTTCGGTCAGTTAGGATCAACACTTTACTTTAAGAATGTGAAATGTCAGAATAATAATAGAGAGAATGATTTATTGTATTTCTCTCATCACATTCCCAGTGGTTCACACGTTTACATACACTCAATTAGTATTTGGTAGCACTGCCTTTAACCTCTTGCTCCTACCTGGCACGCAGGCGTCCCATCTAGAGCTCTGTAAATGCAAATGCGCTACGCTAAATGCTAATAGTATTAGTTAAAACTCAAACGTTCATTAAAATACACATGCAGGGTATTGAATTAAAGCTACACTCGTTGTGAATCCAGGCAACAAGTCAGATTTTTTAAAATGCTTTTCGGCGAAAGCATGAGAAGCTATTATCTGATAGCATGTAACACCTCAAAAGACCCGCAGGGGACGTAAACAAAATAATTAGCATATTCGGCGCTACACAAACCGCACAATAAAATATAAAACATTCATTACCTTTGACCATCTTCTTTGTTGGCACTCCTAGATGTCCCATAATCACTATTGGGTCTTTTTTTTTCGATTAAATCGGTCCATATATAGCCTAGATATCGACGATAAACTTTCACAAAACACTTAGAAATACTTTTGTAATGCAACTTTAGGTATTAGTACACGTTAATAAGCGATAAAATTCATCAGGAGGCAATGTAAATTCTATAGGTTGTCCGTCTCGAAAAAATGTCTGGAGAGAGCTCGACCAAAACATCCGGTCGGAGACCGGAGAGAATCGGTTCCCTTGATTCGGTTTGACCAAGAATCAAAGCTGAATCAAATGACAAGACTCTAGACATCGTGTGGAAGCTGTAGGCACTGCAACCTCGGCCTCATTTAATTCGGTTCACTTTGAACAATTCCTGGAAGTAGCGCAAGGATATTTATTTCCATTTTCAGTGATCAGGTGTTCCTGCACTTTTCGATGAAACGCACGTTCTGTTATAGTCACAGCCGTGATTTAACTTCCTGACTGATGTTTGTAAATGTAAATTGTAAATGAGAACTTGTTCTCGCCTACCTGGTTAAATAAAGGTGAAATAAAAAGAGAGATGTTGCCTCAATATATCCACATAATTTTCCTACCTCATGATTCCATCTATTTTGTGAAGGTCACCAGTCCATCCAGTCCCTCCTGCAACAAATCAACCCCACAACATGATGCTGCCACCCCTGTGCTTCACGGTTGGGATGGTGTTCTTCGGCTTGCAAGCCTCCCCCTTTTTCCTCCAAACATAATGATGGTCATTATGGCCAAATAGTTATATTTTTGTTTCATCAGACCAGAGAACTTTTCTCCCAAAATTATGATCTTTGTCCGATGTGCAGTTGCAAACCGTAGTCTGGCTTTTTTATGGCGGTTTTGGAGCAGCGGCTTCTTCCTTGCTAAGCGACCTTTCAGGTTGTGCCGATATCGGACTTGTTTTACTGTGGATATAGATACTTTTGTATCTGTTTCCTCCAGCATCTTCACAAGGTCCTTTGCTGTTGTTCTGGGATTGATTTGCACTTTTCACACCAAAGAACGTTCATCTCTAGGAGACAGAACGCATCTCCTTCCTGAGCGGTATGACGGCTGCGTGGTCCCATGGTGTTTATACTTGTGTACTATTGTTTGTACAGATGAATGTGGTACCTTCAGGCGTTTGGAAATTGCTCCCAAGGAAGAACCAGACTTTCTGGAGGTCTACACATTTTTTCTGAGGTCTTGGCAGATTTCTTTTGATTTTCCCATGATGTCAAGCAAAGAGGCACGGAGTTTGAAGGTAGGCCTTGAAATACATCTTCAGGTACACCACCAATTGACTCAAATGAGGTCAATGAACCTACCAGAAGATTCTAAAGCAATGACATCATTTTCTGGAATATTCCAAGCTGTTTAAAGACACAGTCATCTTAGTGTATGTAAACTTCTGACCCACTGAAATTGTGATACAGTGATTTATAAGTGAAATAATCTGACTGTAGAAAAATGATGGAAAAATGACTTATGACATGCACAAAGTAGATGTCCTAACCGACTTACCAAAACTGTAGTTTGTTAGCAAGAAATGGGTGGAGTGGTTGAAAAACGAGTTTTAATGACTCCAACCTAAGTGTATGTAAACTTCCAACTTGAACTGTATACCCCCCAGTAGAATCTATAGTACTATAGACTAATTTATCACTGACCTCAACCCAGGTTCTCTCAGTGTTCACCGTCAGCCCACTGACAACCTTATCAGATCACAGCAAAATCACAATCTACTTGAGCAATACTCAGTCATGAGGCATCAAAGCCAAACGACATGCATAATATCTAAGAAATACTATAGATGGAAGGAAAGTAGTTTAGAATCCTATCCACTTTTTTTTTTTTGGGGGGCAACAACAAATTCAAGGTGTCAACTTGGCAGTAGAAAATGTAAACAGCATATTTGACCTCTCAGCTTCCCGACCAAATCAAAACATTTCAATCAGACAACCTAAGAAAATGAACAAACGGATTGATGAAGATAGAAGCAAAAAACCTAAGAAAGAAATTGAGAAACCTGTCCAACCAAAAACATAGAGAGAAAACCTGAGCCTACGACTCCACTATGGTGAATCACTAAAACAATACAGAAATACACTACGGAAAAAGAAGGAACAGCACGTCAGAAATCAACTCAATGTAATTGAAGATTCCATAGACTCTAACCACTTCTGGGAAAATTGGAACATGCTAAACAATCAACAACACAAATAATTTTAATTCTAAACAGAGATGTTATAAATAAATAACTACTACAATCATTTTGGCTCTATAGCAAACAGCAAAAACATATACATGATCAATTACACATCTTAGAATCAGCTATGAACGACTACCAGAACCCTCTGGGTTCCTCAATTACATTGAATTAACAGGACAAAATACAAAACTCTCCAATCCAAAAAGGCCTGTGGTGCAAGTATTTCACGGTATTCGGTGCATGTGACAAATAACATTTGATTTGATTTGTGTTGTTGGCATCCTAAATTAAATGGTTGAATATACAGACCATCGCCTCCCCGGTGGCGCAGTGGTTAAGGGTGCTGTACTGCAGCGCCAGCTGTGCCATCAGAGACTCTGGGTTCACACCCAGGCTCTGTCGTAACCGGCAGCAACCGGGAGGTCCGTGGAGCGATGCACAATTGGCCTAGCGTTGCCCATGTTAGGGATCGGTTGGCCGGTAGGGATGTCATTGTCTCATCGTGCACCAGTGAGTCCTGTGGCAGACCGGGTGCAGTGCGCGCTAACCAAGGTTGCCAGGTGCACAGTGTTTCCTCTGACACATTGTTGCGGCTGGCTTCCTGGTTGGATGCGTGCTGTGTTAAGAAGCAGTGTGGCTTGGTTGGGTTGTGTATCGGAAGATGGCATGACTTTCAACCTTCGTCTCTGAGCCCGTACAGGAGTTGTACAGGAGTTGTAGTTATGAGACAAGATAGTAGCTACTAAAACAATTGGATACCATGAAATTGGAGAGAAAACAGTATAACATTTAAAACAATATATTACAATATACAGCTCTAGCATGTTCCCCAATAATTGGAACCACCCCTGATCACCCCATAACTACTGTGTGATATGCGTCAACCTTGGAAAAATCCTCTGCATTATCATTAACAGCAGACTTGTACATTTCCTCAGTGAAACAAATGTCAAATTGGCTTTTTACCAAAATATTGTACGACAGACCACGTATTCACCCTGCACACCCAATTGACAAAGAAACAAACCAAAACGAATGCAAAAAAATGAATGCAAAGTCACCCAAAGCCTTTGACTCAATTTGGCATTAGGGTCTGCTATACAAATTGGCACGAAGGTTGATGGAAAGTGGTTGTTGGTGGAAAACAATACGACATTGTAAACTCCATGAACTCAAAAAAACAAGAATGCAGAGAGAAAGGTTAACAGTGGCAAGAAACACAGACATTTCTTTCCACAGGGTTGTGGGGTGTTGATTTTATTTTCTATTTTGTGTTTACAATTGCTTTGGTAATGTAAACACGTTTCCCATGTCATTAAAGCCCTTTTGGGGGGGGGATCACAATATTTATAATAATAATAATAATAATAATAATAAGTTTAGTTCATGACACAGAATTGTATCCTATATGATGTCTTATCTTATATTTTGTTTTACCTCCATTCTTATCTTACCACTGTTCAGGTCATGTTGGCATTATAACCAACATATATATTTATTTAACCTTTATTTAACTAGGCAAGAGAGTTTAAGAACAAGTTATTTTTCACAATGACGGCCTACACCGACCAAACCCGGACGACAATTGTGCACCACCCTATGGGACTCCCAATCGTGGCGCCTCTAGTGCATCAGACACTGCACCCGTCAGGGGGCCCTATTAGTGAAACATGAATGGAAACTTCAATGAAGAAGCAGTATATTATGAAATAAAATAGGTTCAACATAACACAAGAAAAGCAAAGAGGATTGTTGATCCCAGGAGGCCAAAGTTGCAACTGTATAGAAGAGAAGGAGAAAAAGGCATGTGAGGAATGATCATTCCATTGTGTCATGTGTCATGTGTCATGTGTCATGTGTAATGCATTATCCATCCCATATTGGTTTTCTACTCAAGTTTCCTACAGTCCAGAAGGGTATTTTTTTAATCCATCAACGTATATTTGTTACATCAAATCAAATCCCATGTTTATTCGTCACATGCTTGGTAAACAAACAGACTAACAGCGAAATTATTCAGGCAATAACGCAGAGAGAAAAAAAAATAGAGAAAGAAAATGGAAAAATAATAATAACATAAAACACGTTATAATAAATACAAGTTATCAAGTGTCGATAACTAGGCTCTATACACGGGGTACCAGTACAGAGTGGATGTGCAGGGGTACGAGGTAATGGAGGTAGATATGTACATTATAACTAGGCTCTATACACGGGGTACCAGTACAGAGTGGATGTGCAGGGGTACGAGGTAATGGAGGTAGATATGTACATTATAACTAGGCTCTATACACGGGGTACCAGTACAGAGTGGATGTGCAGGGGTACGAGGTAATGGAGGTAGATATGTACATTATAACTAGGCTCTATACCACAGGGGTACCAGTACAGAGTGGAACGAGGTAATGGAGGTAGATATGTACATTATAACTAGGCTCTATACACGGGGTACCAGTACAGAGTGGATGTGCAGGGTACGAGGTAATGGAGGTAGATATGTACATTATAACTAGGCTCTATACACGGGGTACCAGTACAGAGTGGATGTGCAGGGGTACGAGGTAATGGAGGTAGATATGTACATTATAACTAGGCTCTATACACGGGGTACCAGTACAGAGTGGATGTGCAGGGTACGAGGTAATGGAGGTAGATATGTACATTATAACTAGGCTCTATACACGGGGTACCAGTACAGAGTGGACAGGTAATGGAGGTAGATATGTACATTATAGCTAGGCTCTATACACGGGGTACCAGTACAGAGTGGATGTGCAGGGGTACGAGGTAATGGAGGTAGATATGTACATTATAACTAGGCTCTATACACGGGGTACCAGTGGACAGAGTGGATGTGCAGGGGTACGAGTGGATGTAATGGAGGTAGATATGTACATTATAGCTAGGCTCTATACACGGGGTACCAGTACAGAGTGGATGTGCAGGGGTACGAGGTAATGGAGGTAGATATGTACATTATAACTAGGCTCTATACACGGGGTACCAGTACAGAGTGGATGTGCAGGGGTACGAGGTAATGGAGGTAGATATGTACATTATAACTAGGCTCTATACACGGGGTACCAGTACAGAGTGGATGTGCAGGGGTACGAGGTAATGGAGGTAGATATGTACATTATAACTAGGCTCTATACACGGGGTACCAGTACAGAGTGGATGTGCAGGGGTACGAGGTAATGGAGGTAGATATGTACATTATAGCTAGGCTCTATACACGGGGTACCAGTACAGAGTGGATGTGCAGGGGTACGAGGTAATGGAGGTAGATATGTACATTATAACTAGGCTCTATACACGGGGTACCAGTACAGAGTGGATGTGCAGGGGTACGAGGTAATGGAGGTAGATATGTACATTATAACTAGGCTCTATACACGGGGTACCAGTACAGAGTGGATGTGCAGGGGTACGAGGTAATGGAGGTAGATATGTACATTATAACTAGGCTCTATACACGGGGTACCAGTACAGAGTGGATGTGCAGGGGGTACGAGGTAATGGAGGTAGATATGTACATTATAGCTAGGCTCTATACACGGGGTACCAGTACAGAGTGGATGTGCAGGGGTACGAGGTAATGGAGGTAGATATGTACATTATAACTAGGCTCTATACACGGGGTACCAGTACAGAGTGGATGTGCAGGGGTACGAGGTAATGGAGGTAGATATGTACATTATAACTAGGCTCTATACACGGGGTACCAGTACAGAGTGGATGTGCCAGTACAGATATGTACATTATAATAGGCTCTATACACGGGGTACCAGTACAGAGTGGATGTGCAGGGGTACGAGGTAATGGAGGTAGATATGTACATTATAGCTAGGACGGGGTACCAGTACAGAGTGGATGTGTACGAGGTAATGGAGGTAGATATGTACATTATAACTAGGCTCTATACACGGGGTACCAGTACAGAGTGGATGTGCAGGGGTACGAGGTAATGGAGGTAGATATGTACATTATAACTAGGCTCTATACACGGGGTACCAGTACAGAGTGGATGTGCAGGGGTACGAGGTAATGGAGGTAGATATGTACATTATAACTAGGCTCTATACACGGGGTACCAGTACAGAGTGGATGTGCAGGGGTACGAGGTAATGGAGGTAGATATGTACATTATAACTAGGCTCTATACACGGGGTACCAGTACAGAGTGGATGTGCAGGGGTACGAGGTAATGGAGGTAGATATGTACATTATAACTAGGCTCTATACACGGGGTACCAGTACAGAGTGGATGTGCCGAGGTAATGGAGGTAGATATGTACATTATAGCTAGGCTCTATACACGGGGTACCAGTACAGAGTGGATGTGCAGGGGTACGAGGTAATGGAGGTAGATATGTACATTATAACTAGGCTCTATACACGGGGTACCAGTACAGAGTGGATGTGCAGGGGTACGAGGTAATGGAGGTAGATATGTACATTATAACTAGGCTCTATACACGGGGTACCAGTACAGAGTGGATGTGCAGGGGTACGAGGTAATGGAGGTAGATATGTACATTATAACTAGGCTCTATACACGGGGTACCAGTACAGAGTGGATGTGCAGGGGTACGAGGTAATGGAGGTAGATATGTACATTATAGCTAGGCTCTATACACGGGGTACCAGTACAGAGTGGATGTGCAGGGGTACGAGGTAATGGAGGTAGATATGTACATTATAACTAGGCTCTATACACGGGGTACCAGTACAGAGTGGATGTGCAGGGGTGCGAGGTAATGGAGGTAGATATGTACATTATAACTAGGCTCTATACACGGGGTACCAGTACAGAGTGGATGTGCAGGGGTACGAGGTAATGGAGGTAGATATGTACATTATAACTAGGCTCTATACACGGGGTACCAGTACAGAGTGGATGTGCAGGGGTACGAGGTAATGGAGGTAGATATGTACATTATAACTAGGCTCTATACACGGGGTACCAGTACAGAGTGGATGTGCAGGGGTACGAGGTAATGGAGGTAGATATGTACATTATAACTAGGCTCTATACACGGGGTACCAGTACAGAGTGGATGTGCAGGGGGCGAGGTAATGGAGGTAGATATGTACATTATAGCTAGGCTCTATACACGGGGTACCAGTACAGAGTGGATGTGCAGGGTATGAGGTAATGGAGGTAGATATGTACATTATAGCTAGGCTCTATACACGGGGTACCAGTACAGAGTGGATGTGCAGGGGTACGAGGTAATGGAGGTAGATATGTACATTATAACTAGGCTCTATACACGGGGTACCAGTACAGAGTGGATGTGCAGGGGTACGAGGTAATGGAGGTAGATATGTACATTATAACTAGGCTCTATACACGGGGTACCAGTACAGAGTGGATGTGCAGGGGTACGAGGTAATGGAGGTAGATATGTACATTATAACTAGGCTCTATACACGGGGTACCAGTACAGAGTGCTATGCAGGGTAGCCTAGTGTTTAGAGTGTAGAGGCGGCAGGGTAGCCTAGTGGTTAGAGTGTAGAGGCGGCAGGGTAGCCTAGTGGTTAGAGTGTAGAGGCGGCGGCAGAGTGGTTAGGGTAGCCTAGCCTAGTGGTTAGAGTGTAGAGGCGGCAGGGTAGCCTAGTGGTTAGAGTGTAGAGGCGGCAGGGTAGCCTAGTGGTTAGAGTGTAGGCGGCAGGGTAGCCTAGTGGTTAGAGTGTAGAGGCAGGGTAGCCTAGTGGTTAGAGGTAGGCGGCAGGGTAGCCTAGTGGTTAGAGTGTAGAGGCGGCAGGGTAGCCTAGTGGTTAGAGTGTAGAGGCGGCAGGGTAGAGTGGTTAGAGTGTAGAGGCGGCAGGGTAGCCTAGTGGTTAGAGTGTAGAGGCGGCAGGGTAGCCTAGTGGTTAGAGTGTAGAGGCGGCAGGGTAGCCTAGTGGTTAGAGTGTAGAGGCGGCAGGGTAGCCTAGTGGTTAGAGTGTAGAGGCGGCAGGGTAGCCTAGTGGTTAGAGTGTAGAGGCGGCAGGGTAGCCTAGTGGTTAGAGTGTAGAGGCGGCAGGGTAGCCTAGTGGTTAGAGTGTAGAGGCGGCAGGGTAGCCTAGTGGTTAGAGTGTAGAGGCGGCAGGGTAGCCTAGTGGTTAGAGTGTAGAGGAGGCAGGTAGTGGTGTTTGAGTGTAGAGGTGGCAGGGTAGCCTAGTGGTTAGAGTGTAGAGGTGGCAGGGTAGCCTAGTGGTTAGAGTGTAGAGGCGGCAGGGTAGCCTAGTGGTTGGTGAGGTGGCAGGGAGCCTAGTGGTTAGAGTGTAGAGGCGGCAGGGTAGCCTAGTGGTTAGAGTGTAGAGGAGGCAGGTAGCCTAGTGGTTTGTAGAGGAGGCAGGTAGCCTAGTGGTTAGGTGTAGAGGTGGCAGGGTACCCTAATGGTTAGAGTGTAGAGGCGGCAGGGTAGCCTAGTGGTTAGAGTGTAGAGGCGGCAGGGTAGCCTAGTGGTTAGAGTGTTGAGGTGGCAGGGTAGCCTAGTGGTTAGAGTGTAGAGGCGGCAGGGTAGCCTAGTGGTTAGAGTGTAGAGGAGGCAGGTAGCCTAGTGGTTAGAGTGTAGAGGAGGCAGGTAGCCTAGAGTGTGGTTAGAGTGGTTAGAGTGTAGAGGCGGCAGGGTAGCCTAGTGGTTAGAGTGTAGAGGCGGCAGGGTAGCCTAGTGGTTAGTGTGTAGAGGCGGCAGGGTAGCCTAGTGGTTAGAGTGTAGAGGCGGCAGGGTAGCCTAGTGGTTAGAGTGTAGAGGTTAGCCTAGTGGTTAGAGTGTAGAGGTGGCAGGGTAGCCTAGTGGTTAGAGTGTAGAGGTGGCAGGGTAGCCTAGTGGTTAGAGTGTAGAGGTGGCAGGGTAGCCTAGTGGTTAGAGTGTTGGACTTGTAACCGACAGGTTGCAAAGTCAAATCCCTGAGCTGACAAGGTAAAAAATCTGTTGTTCTGCAGTTAACCCACTGTTCCTAGACCGTCATTGAAAATAAGAATTTGTTCTTAATTGACTTGCCTGGTTAAATAAAAAAAATTATGAGCAGGCAAAAAGAAATGTAATGGAATGTGTTTATCTATTTTGTTGTTGCTGCTGTTACATTTGTTTTGTGTGCGATTCATTCGGATGTTGTCACATGTGATTTGCAATGTGCATCATGAGATGTTATTGTACCCTATGATTTCAGTTCCACCTGTGAGAACATGAGCAATGGCTGATGTGGCTTTCCTGTACCGCGGCTGATGCCTGCAGGCAGCCTATGTAACAGAGGTTGCACCATGTTGCACCATGTCCACTGCAATGTAGAAACATGCTTGTTTCTTATGGAAGATGCCACAACATTGGCAAATATACTGTTTTCATGGAAATATAGCTTCTCATTTCTTTGTAGATTTAACACTTTTTAGCCGAGCACATTGTTTTTCATTTCAACTTTGGGGATGTGTGTATTTACTTCAATATATCTAGCCATATTGTAGGCTACATTCGAAGGGGTGAAACATCGAAGGGGTGAGAGAGAGAGCGAGCGAGGGGACAGAGATGAGGTCAAAAGTTAGGCAACAAGAAGATATCAACTGCCTCTTTTCAAATGTCTTTCTTCCTCTGTGTGCAGGGTTTTACAGACTGTATGGGTCTCACTCTGAAGTCAGAAATGTTTAGGCTCCATTTGATAGAGACAGAAGGTGTTGCGACGAAAGCTTCAAGCAGGAAAAGGTCAAATGCCTATTTCTTCAACTGCCACGTTTCAAATGCCAATTTCTTCCTCTCTTTCTTCCCGTGTTCAGAGAAAGTCTATTAACCCTGTTAAGGGGAGAAGGAGAGAAGAGGGAGAAGGGACAGGGTCTACGTGTCCCACTCTGATATCTGACTGGAAAATCAGTACTTCTTCCATTGACTGCTCTGGGATGTATTCTCTCACATCAAACAAACACATCAGAAGCAACACAAAGAACTCTTAAAAAAAGCAGGCTGTTCCTGTGGATAGTGCAACCCAATTGTCCCCACAAAACAGGTCGGTTTTTTGAAACAGGTTGGTTTTTTGGTCCACTTCTGTGCAGTTTCGGATTTATTTCAATCTTAGCCGGGTGGTGTCGTCATACCCGTTGAAAATCTAGTCTTCGACTACAATCCAACAATCTAGTTTGGTTTCATGAGCTCTAATATGCATAACCTTTGCAATAGATGCAGTAGGATAATACAGTACATACTGAGAATTGTGTCAGGAGAATTGTCCAACTTGCAAACTGGCTAAGATAAAAGCAAAGCAGTGCGACAAAAAACAACATCACATTATTGTCAGACTGTAACGCGTTCCCCCGGGGCATTAACTTCTGACCCCTAAAAACTTAGTATGACAGCTGTATGGAAGAACATACCAAATATACTGTATATATATTTTAACTGCCTCTGAGTTCCTCTCTCGCTCTCTCTGTGAGTGCCCTAGCCTGGTTTATGGAATGATGTCATCATATTCTCTCTCTCTCTCTCTCTCTCTCTCTCTCTCTCTCTCTCTCTCTCTCTCTCTCTCTCTCTCTCTCTCTCTCTCTCTCTCTCTCTCTCTCTCTCTCTGCCTCTCTCTGTCTCTCTCTCTCTCTCTCTCTCTCTCTGCCTCTCTCTGTCTCTCTCTCTCTCTCTCTCTCTCTCTCTGCCTCTCTCTCTCTCTCTCTCTCTCTCTCTCTCTCTCTGCTCTCTCTCCCTCTCTCTCTCTCTCTCTCTCTCTCTCTCTCTCTGCCTCTCTCTGTCTCTCTCTCTCTCTCTCTCTCTCTCTCTGCCTCAATCTCAAGGGGCTTTATTGGCATCTCTCTCTGCCCTCTCTCTCTGCTCTCTCTCTCTCTCTCATTTCTCTTTTGTATATTCTCTCTCTCTCTCTCTCTCTGCCTCTCCCTCTATCCCTCACTCCCTCCCCTCTCTCTCAATTCAAGGGGCTTTATTGGCATGGGAAACATATGTTAACACTGCCAAAGCAAGTGGAGTAGATCATTTCACTTTTGTATATTATCTCTCTCTCTCTCTCTCTCTCTCTCTCTCTCTCTCTCTCTCTCTCTGTCTCTCCTTTTCTCTCGCTTTCCCTTTCATCTCTCCTCGCTACTCTGTTAATACTGCCATTAAAACATTGTGCAGTAATGGGGCTGACGCTGGAGAAAAACAATAGTTTAATTGGAGAGGAGAAACTGCCAATTTGTTTGTGTACCGTGTGTGTTTGTGCACCGTGTGTGTTTGTGCACGCGCAGCTTTCCTGTCGTCTCCTAATCTTTGTTTGTTCCCACGTTCCAAGAAAGGAAGGGAGACAGATAAACTGTCGGGAGACTGGAGATATCTTTTGGTGTCATTTATTTTTAAGTAATCAACTTTACAGCTTTAACAGATGCGGCTGCATGGGTATTCGGCTAACTTTGGCCACTCTCTCCACAATGCTATTATTTGGCAAGAGATGACAGACAGACAGTTTAGAGGTTGTAAGATTGTCAAACAGTATTAACGCTTTATGATCAATGCAAAGCATCTCTCATGGACCCCAGTGCCTTCTCTCTCTCTCTCTCTCTCTCTCTCTCTCTCTCTCTCTCTCTCTCTCTCTCTCTCTCTCTCTCTCTCTCTCTCTCTCTCTCTCTCTCTCTCTCTCTCTCTCTCTCTCTCTCTCTCTCTCTCTCTCTCTCTCTCTCTCTCTCTCTCTCTCTCCCTTTCTTTCTTTCTTTCTTTCTTGGCAGGTTCTAATGGAAGCCTCTCCCTGTCTGAAATTATGGTTGCATCAGAAATGACACCCTATTCCATGTATAGTGCACTACAGGACCCATAGGGCCCTGGTCAAAAGTAGTGCACTATTGAAGGAATAGGGTGGCATTTTGGGATGTTACCTACAGAAAGTAAATCAGGGAGGAATGCTCCCCTTATGGGTGTTTAATCCAGAACAGGATGTATTTAGGCCAGAGTTGCATCACTTTGCATACAGTACCAACAGACGTGCTGCCATATAACTGAAACTGTATCACACTGCATGTTATATGCTTTATGATGGGTTTCCTTGTTTATCGTAAAACGCCTCAGTGACTACATCTGCATGCTCAATGGCCAGGGCCCATAGGGTTGCACTGTGTAGTTTTTTATTTTATTTAACCAGGCAAGTCAGTTAAGAACAAATTCGTATTTTCAAAGATGGCCTAGGAACAGCAGGTTAACTGCCTGTTCAGGGGCAGAACAACAGTACCTTGTCAGCTCGGGGGTTTGAACTTGCAACCTTCCGGTTACTAGTCCAACGCTTTAACCACTAGGCTACCCTGCCGCCCCAGTGATGCCTACTACGGTTTTGATTGTCCAGAAACCAGGGAAATCAACACAATCCCTTCCTCAAAGGGTTTGTCATTCATTGCAGAGTTTTGTTTATCTAAAATTTAAACCACCAAGGTAATCCATTTAGTTTTGTCACCTTGAGGCCAAAATGAGCTACTTAGAATGAGATATATGTTTTATTTAAATACATTATGGAAACGCAAAAAAAAGCATAAATTCTAATTGACTTAGGTGTAAAATCTAGATCTTGAGATCGATTGCTTTACATCGTAATTATTATACAATGAATAATACATCTCAAAGACTAATAAGATTAATTCAGATTCTTATTAAGCATGTTTCACTCTTCTTCCTACAGTTTTCTCAAATGGATAATCAATCTATGGGATCTAATGTGACATTACATACCACTAGGCCTAATAAACTATAACTAAACATACTATAACTAGTGTTCCCTGAAGGAGCGAAATGAGGTACAACATACTATGGGGCGTCACAATCTCATGACTTCAGTTGAAATATCTACAATCACGCCTGACGAGGCCAATGAAATCCACCTTCCACGGGTGAAAAGCATAAGGCTCGGATTCATTCCTTCATTTTAATACCACTCTTCACCGACCCCGGGAATGGGCAGGGCCAAAACAGGTGTTGTACCTCGTTTCCCTCCTTCAGGAAACAATAGTTACAGTCATAATGTTACGTTCCCTTTCAGTCAGTCAACTTCGGTAAAACAAACTATTGGGAAACAAACTGATAACGAACGGACTACCAGTTAACCAGATAACGAAAGGACTACTAGATAACGAACTGACTACCAGTTAACCAGATAACGAACGGACTACCAGTTAACCAGATAATGAACTGAGTACCAGATAACCAGATAACGAATGGACTACTAGATAACCAGATAACGAACTGAATACTAGATAACGAACGGACTACCAGATAACCACCTCTGGCCTGCTCGCCTCCCTACCACTGAGGAAGTACAGTTCCCGCTCAGCCCAGTCAAAACTGTTCGCTGCTCTGGCCCCCAATGGTGGAACAAACTCCCTCACGACGCCAGGACAGCGGAGTCAATCACCACCTTCCGGAGACACCTGAAACCCCACCTCTTCAAGGAATACCTAGGATAGGGTAAGTAAGGGTAAGTAATCCTTCTCACCCCCAAAAAAAAGATTTAGATGCAAGTGGCTGTTCCACTGGATGTCATAAGGTGTATGCACCAATTTGTAAGTCGCTCTGGATAAGAGCGTCTGCTAAATGACTTAAATGTAAATGTAAATAACCAGATAACGAACTGAGTACCAGATAACCAGATAACGAACGGACTACTAGATAATCAATTGACTACCAGATACCAGATAATGAATTGCCTACCAGATAACGAACTGACTACCAGATACCAGATAATGAACTGACTACCAGATAACGAACTGACTACCAGATAACGAACTGACTACCAGATAACCAGAAAATGAACTGAGTACCAGATAACCAGATAACGAACTGACTACCAGATAACGAACTGACTACCAGATAACCAGATAACGAACTGAGTACCAGATAACCAGATAACGAACGGACTACTAGATACCAGATAACGAACTGACTACCAGATACCAGATAACGAACTGAGTACCAGAAAATGAACTGACTACCAGATAATGAACTGATTACCAGATAACGAACTGACTACCAGATAATGAACTGACTACCAGATAATGAACTGACTACCAGATAACGAACTGACTATCAGATTCAACCCGAAAAGGGAAATAGCTCAAAAGTTTAGGACCTTTTAGGACATTCACATTTGGACACAACGTCACCTTAAAGTGACCCGGGGCGAATGGACTACCAGATAACGCGCAAAGGTCCCCCAAAAAGTTTAGTTGAGACCAAAGCCACGTGCAGAGAGATGTTGTTGGAAAGGACCCTCAGATCCATCAACTCCTGAGATTGCCTCCAAAACCAGCACCAAGTCCCATGTGGGCGTCACAGGGTTTGGAGACCAGTCTGAGATGATGACCTTTCAGGAAGCCAACAACCATTGGCTGTTTCCCGGCGAGGGTCCGTCAATTCCTACATGACACGCACAAGATAGCAGCCATGTACCCTTTTAACGTGGAGAATGACAGCCTCTGCTCTAAATGCCTCCGTAGGAACATAATCCCCCACAGAGCACTGAAAATGAATTTTTCTTGGCACCAGAGCTCAAATGCTTGACATTTACACGCATATCTGCATTGTTCGTTGCCATGGCACCCTAGGGCAGCCTAGCTGGGCTCTTAGCTCCAGCTAATTTCTTGTTAATCACCGTTGACTCCCAGTCATGAATCACCTATGGAGTGGGGTACCCCTTGTGGACAGAGAACGAATCTCCCAACTTATTAGTCGCAACCTGGAGAGATCGATATACCCCTTTAACCCTGTGAACAGCATGGAATACTGGGTACCAGACGGGCCTTCTTTGGGATCTGTTTCCCTTCCATGGGACAGTTGAGCTAACATAGGCTATTGCAATTAGCATGAGGTTGTAAGAAACAAGAACATTTCCCAGGACAAAGACATATCTGATGTTGTCAGAAATCTTGAATTCTTGTTAATCTAACTGCACTGTCCAATTTACAGTAGCTATTAGAGTGAAATAATACCATTCTATTGTTTGAGAAGAGAGCACAACTTTGAACATGAAAAGTTATAAAAAAACAAATTAGGCACATTTGGGCAGTCTAGATACAACATTTTGAACAGAAATGCAATGGTTCATTGGAACAGTCTAAAACTTTGCACATACACTGCTGCCATCTAGTGGACAAAATCTAATTCGCACCTGGGTTGGAATAATACATTATGGCCGTTCTCTTTCATTTCAAAGATGATGAAAGATACAAAATAATATTTGTTTTTTTCTTTGTATAATTTTTTACCAGATATATTGTTTTATATTTTCCTACATTCCTTTCACATTTACACAAACTTCAAAGTGTTTCCTTTCAAATGGTGCCAAGAATATACATATCTTGCTTCAGGCCCTAAACAACAGGCAGTTAGATTTGGGTTTGTAATTTTAGGCGAAAATTCGTAGCCCATTCACAGCCATATAAGGAGTCATTGGCATGAAGCGGTTTCAAAAAATGCGGCACATCCTGATTGGATTTTTATCTGGGTTTCGCCTGTAACATCAGTTCTGTTGCACTCACAGACAATATCTTTGCAGTTTTGGAAACGTCAGAGTGTTTTCTATCCAAAGCTGTCAATTATATGCATAGTCGAACATCTTGTCATGACAAAATATCCCGTTTAAAACGGGAACGTTTTTAATCCAAAAATGAAAATACTGCCCCCTAGTCGCAAAAGGTAATCAGCCGTTTCCAGCTACAATAGTCATATACAACATTAATAATGTCTACACTGTATTTCTGATTAATCTGATGTTATTTTAATGGACAAAAAAATGACATTTCTAGTTGACCAGTGAATTGTACCTATAGGGCACATTATATACATTTTACACATTTGTTAAACCATAATGTACAGATGCATCTTAATTTAATGAAGGTTAATAAAATAAATTAATTAATTGAGCGATTTTTATTCATCAGGAAAATAGTCCACCGAAATGATCAAATTAAGATCCTGCATCTGTATCACCAATGTAGGCAAGCTAAACTATTCCAACTTTAAAATTGGATTGATTTGATTTGTATGTGATACTATGGATCCCACATGTATAACAGATGTAGGTGTAGATAGATGCCAGGAGTCATCAAAAGAGAAGGGGAGGGTGTAGTGGGTTGAAAACAAAGTCACTACAAACAGTTGCTAGAAATATGTATTTTTAAACCAATTTATTCATGAATTGTTCTTAATTGATTGATTGTATATTCTACATGCTTTAGCATTAGATTGCCCATCAGGCTGTTAGATTGTCCATATGCTGCTGTTGCATTGTGGTAGGAGGAACTGCAAGTTCTAGCCAAGCACTCACAACATTCTTCAGAATAAAGAATGCGCCAGAACTTTGCAGAAGTGTGTCAGTTTTTTTTTACCATTACAGGTTTGTAGTAGAACTTTCAAACGTTCTAATATCAAAAGAATATGAAAGAACATGTTATGTAACAGCTAGGATGACAAGAAGATGGTTCAGGGTGTGTTCCTTCACACACTTTACCAAGGGCTCAGTGAAAAATACACTAAAATCATAGATGCCCTCAAAAAATATAGCTCTGATTGTAGACTGACGACTTATTCCTTCGAGCAGATAATAGGCTCAGCCAGTGAGGAAGCAGATAGACAGAAACGTCTAGGTCACAGTGCTAGGCACAAACCTGTAAATGTCAACTCAGCACAGCAACAAGGGGACAGTGAATATTATGACCAGTCCCCCCCCCCCCACCCCCACCACTCAGGTTGATGGTGAAGTGAAAGCCAATTTCACAGCCATCCAGGAGCTGACCGCAACAGTGTCTGTACTGTCTAAAAACCTGATGAAAAAGATTAAACCTGCTGCAGGTGAGGACCAGGGGTACACACATCCCCCACCCTCCGGAGGCGAGGCCCAGGGATATGCCCATAACCTATCCTCCAGAGCACTGACAAGAGAGGCACCAGGATATTCCTCTCACTACCATCCACAGCAACGATGACAGACATGGCCCACACTAAGGGTACATTTAAAGACTGTGTCCAGCAGGGAATTGAAAGCTGCCCTCACTGATTCCGTTGTGGTTCAAGAAGGACACAGAGATGTCGGCTGCCTAATGAGACAGACGTCGGGAAACAAGGTCCAGGTTAACTGGCGAGCAGCGACAGACAGTGACCGCTGAAAACAAAATGTGCCCTACTCCAAATCAACTGTATGAAGACAGAGAAAACAGCGACGCGTCCACACACAGGAAGACCAACACTCAGAAGAGACGCCCCAAAAAGGTGAAAAGGGTCGCACAGCTTATTGGCTTATAGATGTATGGTCTCATGCCTATGTAATGGAGTCAAAGTGGAGATGTTCTTAGTCAACGGGACACAGTCTAGCCTGGGTAGAGAACGCTTTGCCAGGTGTTGAGATCCAACCCCTTGAGACTTTGTTTACTGAAGAAATTGAACTATTGTTCCCTTTGATGGATGGATTGAACATGTGTCCCCTAAAGCTTCTGACTAGTAAACATGGGAAAATGGGCCATTCATGTGCCTATGCTAGTTAGTCAGATCTGTGTAGACTGTCCACTACTAGGCTTTATAACGTCATAGAGGAACTCATCAGAGAAAACAGTGAGCAGACTGATGGTGTGAATCTCAGTGCACTGCTGAGTGAGGTGATGAATGTCAAATTTAAAAAGCTCCTGAAACCATGGTCTCTGCACATTTAAAGTGATGGCCTGATGACTCCTTGCTGTCCTCAGTCCACCTGCTTATGCTGCTGCTCCAGTTTCAACTGTTCTGCTTGCGGCTATAGAACCCTGACGTGTTCAACCGGACATGCTACTTTGTCGAGGACCTGCTGTTTTTCGACTCTCTCTCCCTACCGCACACGCTGTCTCTAACTCTTTGTGATCGGCTATGAAAAGCCAACTGCCATGTACTCCTGAGGTGCTGACCTGTCGCACTGTGAATGTTATTATCTGACCCTGCTGGTCATCTATGAACATTTGAACATCTTGGCCATGTTCTGTTATAATCTCCACCCGGCACAGTCAGAAGAGGACTGGCCACCCCTCAGAGCCTGGTTCCTCTCTTGGTTTCGTCCTAGGTTCCTGTCACACTCTGATTTAGTTTACCTGTCCTTGTTAATGTCTCCACACCTTCCAGGTGTCGCTTACTATCCCCGGTGTATTCATCCCTGTGTTTCCTGTCTCTCATTGCCAGTTTGTCTTATTTGCCAAGCTAACCAGCATTTTTCCTTGCTCCTATTTTCTCCAGTCTGTTTGTTTCCAATCCTCCTAGTTAAACCCTTGCCTGTTCTGACTACCAGCCTGCCTATCCCCTTGTACTGTTTTGGACTCTTATCTGCTTTCTGACCCCTGGCCTGACCTCGAAGCTGCCTATCGTTTGGTACTGTTTGTACTGTTTGGTTAATGAACTCTCGCCTGTCCCCGATCTTACTTTGCCTATTCCCTTTGTTATAATACATATCGGAGCTCTACCATCTGCCTCCTGTGTCTGCATTTGAGTCTCGCCTTGTGCCCTTATAGTTCCTCCTCTCTAGATTTCTTCCTAGGTTCTGGGGAGTTTCTAGGGAGTTTTTCCAACCCATCGTGCTTCTACACCTGCATTGCTTGCTGTTTGGGGTTTTAGGCTGGGTTTTTGTGCAGCACTTTGTGACATTGGCCGATGTAAGAAGGGCTCTATAGATTAGAAAGGAACAATGATGTTATTTTTTTACCCCATTTTCGTGTCCAATTGGTAGTTACAGTCATGTCTCATCGCTGCAACTCCAGTACGGACTCTGGAGATGTGAAGGTTGATAGCCGTGCATCCTCCAAAACACAACACTGCTTCTTGACACAACGGCCACTTAACCGGAAGCCGGCCGCACCAACGTGTCGGAGGAAACACCGTACACCTGGCGATCATGTCAGTGTGCACTGCACCCAGCCCGCCACAGGAGTCACCAGTGAGTGATGGGACAAGGACATCCCTGCCGGCCTAACCCACCCCTAACCTGGACGACGTTGAGCCAATTGTGTGCCACCCCATGTTCTCCCGGTTGTGGCCGGCTGTGACAGAGCATGGAATCTATGAACATTTGAACATCTTGGCCATGCTTGCAAACCACATTGCACTTCCTACGGCTTCCACTAGATGTCAACAGTCTTTAGAGCGTTGTTTGAGGCTTCTACTGAGAAGGGGGGGGGTGAGAGCTGATTGAGTCAGGGGTCTGGCAGAGTGGCATGAGCTGATCACGAGCGCACACATGAGAGCGACCTGCGTTCCATTGCAATTCTAAAGACAAATGAATTCTCCGGTTGGAACATTATTGAAGAATTCTGT
The DNA here is from genome assembly GCF_023373465.1 of Oncorhynchus keta. Classification (NCBI taxonomy): domain Eukaryota; kingdom Metazoa; phylum Chordata; class Actinopteri; order Salmoniformes; family Salmonidae; genus Oncorhynchus; species Oncorhynchus keta. The sequence goes on along the minus strand of NC_068430.1, from coordinate 3,359,358 downwards.
TAAAATCATCCTAAAGATTGATTCTATACATGTTTTGACATGTTTCTACGAACTGTAATATAACTTTTTAAACTTTTCGTCTGAACTTTCGCCTGGACTTGCCTGCGCCTCGTGAGTTTGGACTTGTTTACCAAACGCGCTAACAAAAGGAGGTATTTGGACATAAATGATGGACTTTATCGAACAAAACAAACATTTATTGGGGAACTGGGATTCCTGGGAGTGCAATCTGATGAAGATCATCAAAGGTAAGTGAATATTTATAACGCTATTTCTGACTTTTACTGACTACACAACATGGCGGATCTCTGCATGGCTTGTTTTTGTGTCTGAGCGCCGTACTCAGATTATTGCATGGTTTGCTTTTACATAAAGCTTTTTTGAAATCTGACACAGCAGTTGCATTAGGGAGAAGTGGATCTATAATTCTGTGCATAATAGTTGTATTTTTTATCAAAGTTTATTATGAGTATTTCTGTAAATTGGTGTGGCTCTCTGAAAATTTGCCGGATGTTTTCGAGGCACAACATTACTGACCATAAAGCGCCAATGTAAACTGAGATTTTTGGATATAAATATGAACTTTATCGAACAAAACATACATGTATTGTTAGACATGACGTCCTATGAGTGCCATCTGATGAAGATCATCAAAGGTTAGTGATTAATTTGATCTCTATTTCTGCTTTTTGTGACTCCTCTCTTGGCTGGAAAATGGCTGTGTGTGTTTTTGTGACAAGGCTCTGACCTAACATAATCATATAGTGTGCTTTCGTTGTAAAGCCTTTTGAAATCGGACATGATAGGTAGATTAAAAATAAGTTTATCTTTAATTTGGTGTATTGCAGTTGTGAATGTATGAAAGTTACATATTTCTAAAAAATTATTCTGAATTTGGCGCTCTGCCTTTTCAGCGGAATGTTGTTGAGGGCCTAGCCATAAGAATAAGCTGAAACTCAACTTGAAGGATCACACGCCTGTCCAGAAAAGTTACAACTCTTTTCCTGAAAACTCTATACAAAGAGGTGAAATAATATATCCAAAACTTACTGGAGAGAGGCCGGATCAAGATATCCACATTTCCACATTAATTCCCGGTGGTCTTCGTGCAAGAAGGACAGCAGCTGGCGATTATGTGTCGACTTCAGGGAACTGATTTGCAAGTCAAGATGGAGCCAATAGAGATAAGAGCTTCGCTTCAAGTCTTTAGGAAACAGTGCAGGAACTGTTCAGAAACTGTTCAGTATTTCATTTATTTTAACGTATTATTTATTACATTGTAAGTGTTATTTCATACAGACATTAAGAAACACTGGATATCAGAGAGACGTCTACTTACCAGCACAACCAGCATTATGACCAGGAATACGACTTTCCCAAACATTAAGAAACACTGGATATCAGAGAGACGTCTACTTACCAGCTCAACCAGCATTACGACCAGGAATACGACTTTCCCAAACATTAAGAAACACTAGATATCAGAGAGACGTCTACTTACCAGCACAACCAGCATTACGACCAGGAATACGACTTTCCCAAACATTAAGAAACACTGGATATCAGAGAGACGTCTACTTACCAGCACAACCAGCATTACGACCAGGAATACGACTTTCCCAAACATTAAGAAACACTGGATATCAGAGAGACGTCTACTTACCAGCACAACCAGCATTACGACCAGGAATACGACTTTCCCAAACATTAAGAAACACTAGATATCAGAGAGACGTCTACTTACCAGCACAACCAGCATTACGACCAGGAATACGACTTTCCCAAACATTAAGAAACACTGGATATCAGAGAGACGTCTACTTACCAGCAGAACCAGCACTACGACCAGGAATACGACTTTCCCAAACATTAAGAAACACTGGATATCAGAGAGACGTCTACTTACCAGCACAACCAGCACTACGACCAGGAATACGACTTTCCCAAACATTAAGAAACACTGGATATCAGAGAGACGTCTACTTACCAGCACAACCAGCATTACGACCAGGAATACGACTTTCCCAAAGCAGATCCTTTGTCTACACCTTCCAGGGCTTTTGAACTGATTCTAGACATTTACATTACATTTAAGTCATTTAGCAGACCAGGTAAAGGATTGTCAGTAACGCCACGCTCCACCAGGTTTTCAAGAATGTCAAGTGGTTTGAAAGCAAGTGAACACTCTGCAATGGTCATGGGCCTACTTCCACTGTCCAGACGGACAAATACATAGATGCCAGGAGTGGAGAGTACAATGGGTTGAAAACAAAGTCACTAAAAACAGACAACCCTTTAATTGAATAATTATCGTTTAAACCCATTTGTTTATGTATTTGTCCACATGCATCATAATTATTTATTCTAGAGGCTTCATTATTAGTAGTCCATCAGGCCAATAATACATGACGCTGTTCCACTGTGGTGGGAGGAGAAACAGCAAGTTCTGGCCAAGCACGCGGACCATTCTTCAGAATATAGAAAGCGCCAGAACTTTGCAGATGTAAACTTGTGTCCCTTCTTTTCACTGCATTTTTTAAAAATATTTAACAAATGTTCTAATATTGAAAGAATGTGCAATAACATAGTATTTAATAACTTTGTCAATGTGTTATAACGTTAGGAAAGGTTTTGTGTTGTTTTTGTGTCGAACTGAGTGAGAGAAGAACATGATTTACAATGAGTGAGAGTATACTGTATGATAGCTTGATGCTAGCTGAGGTAAAAAAAAAAATAAGAGTCACAGAGACAATGTTTACTGAGTAGCTGACTTTTACTGGATTTTGTATAGGAGATTTTATAAAGAAACCAGTTGTTAGGGATTTCTGAGTGTGTTTTACATGTTATTGGTTTTGTGTCAAATTGTGTTCACATGCTGATAAACTGGCCGTGCACGCTCAGTCTGGAGGGTGGACTTTTACTGCAGACAGTGGAGACGATTTTATGGAGGTTCTTAAAGCTTTCTATAGTAGTAGCGGTACATAGAAAAACATTCAGCTATTTTTCTCTTCATATATACAGTGGGGAGAACAAGAATTTGATACACTGAAAATTGTGCAGGTTTTTCTACTTACAAAGCATGTAGAGGTCTGCAATTTTCATCATTGGTACACTTCAACTGTGAGAGACAGAATCTAAAACAAAAATTGAAGTGTACCTATGATCAAATTACAGACCTGCAAAACCGGCAGTGTATCAAATACTTGTTCTCCCCACTACATTTTTCAATACATTTTGGTTTTCATGTGAAGTCATACAGTAAGACAGGTGTATTTGTGTAACATTTTAGAACTCTGCTTTAGGTAAAGTGCATTTATGTTCTGTAATTTAAAGTGTGCACTTGTTTGATGTGAAAAGTGCAAACAAGAAATTAGACAATTGAACAAGAGAAAAAAAACATTCTTCAGAATAAAGAAAGAGGCATAACTTTGCAGACGTAAACTTTGCAGACGTAAACTTTGCAGACGTAAACTTTGCAGGCGTAAACTTTGCAGGCGTAAACTTTGCAGACGTAAACTTTGCAGACCTAAACTTTGCAGGCGTAAACTTTGCAGACGTAAACTTTGCAGACGTAAACTTTGCAAATGTATTGCAGGCCACCTCAGCTACGGACTGAGGCCTGTAAAATAGGCGCGCTACAGTATTCCAAACTTTGGTTGAATGTATTACATATTGTTTAATATACCCTCCCGTGTCTCATCTATTCAAAATGCTCCAGGTATTCTGAGTTATTTTGTGACAGCAAAGTATGTTTAGTAAAAAATGTCAAGCCAATTATTTGAATACGTTTCCAAAAAACATTACACAGAAACATAGGGCGGCAGGGTAGCCTAGTGGTTAGAGCGTTGGGCTAGTAACCGGAACGTTGCAAGTTCAAACCCCCGAACTGACAACGTACAAATCTATACTTCTACCCCTGAACAGAAGGAAGTTCCTAGGCAGTTATTGAAAATAAGAATTTGTTCTTAACTGACTTGCCGAAGGTTTAAAAAATATATATTTATATATTTTTTTTACAACAAACTAACCATCTGACTGAGAACATCTGGTTTCAATACACCGAGAACAAGAGAAGTAAACAAGAACTTTATTTGCGGCAAAACATTAGCAAAATAAATCTTCCTATTGAAGTTCTGATCTACTCTACTCTACTCTACTCTACTCTACTCTACTCTACTCTACTCTACTCTACTCTACTCTACTCTACTCTACTCTACTCTACTCTACTCTACTCCACTGCCCCAATGCAAATATCACCTTTCTCTCTGGCTAGTATTTATTCCACTTTCCATCACTGTCTAATCAAATTCAGTTGAAGTTAAATCCAGAGACCGACCTTCTCTCTCTTTAACATCAGTGGACAGCAGGGGCGGAACATGGCAATGTGGATGGAGAAAGTTAGCATAGTTCTACATAGGTGGAGCTTGACCTGATTAGCACTTTGCTAGGAGGTTTGGCGTCACCGAGCTGGTAAAGGTTTTGTGCATCACCTTGCTTCTGACAAAGTTGTGTGTTGGTGTTGTGTTTGTGAAGGAGTTGTGTTGGGTGTTGGCATTGTGTTTGTGAAGGCGTTGTGTTGGTGAAGGCAGGTTATTGTGTGTAGTGTTTGTGAAGGCGTTGTATTGTGTGTTGGTGTTGTGTTTGTGATTGGACAGAATGAATGTGGACATTCCTATTATGACTTGTTGGTGGAAGGGCTCCCGAGTGGCGCAGTAGTAGTAGTAAGGCACTGCATCTCAGTGCTAGAGGTGTCACTACAGACACCCTGGTTAGAATCCAGGCTGTATCACAACCGGCTGTGATTGGGAATCCCCTAGGGCGGCGCACAATTGTCCACAATCGTCATCCGGGTTTGGCGGTGTAGGTCGTCATTGCAAATAAGAATTTGTTCTTATCTGGCTTGCCTTGTTAAATAAAAAATAACTGATTTCCTAGGGAGTTTGGCATCACCACAGTGTCGGTGTTGTGTGACTTTGTTGATGTGTGTTTGCGTTTGGCCAGATGGTTGGTTACTAAGTGGGTTTGTTCTACCTCAGGTACTGTGAGTCATCCATGCTTCCCTGGTGATACAGTATGCAGACCCTTCCCACCTAGCGTACTGTGAGTCATCTATGCTTCCCTTCTGATCCAGTATGCAGATCCTTCCCACCTAGCGTACTGTGAGTCATCTATGCTTCCCTTGTGATCCAGTATGCAGATCCTTTCCCACCTAGCGTACTGTGAGTCATCTATGCTTCCCTTGTGATCCAGTATGCAGACCCTTTCCCACCTAGCGTACTGTGAGTCATCTATGCTTCCCTGGTGATTCAGTATGCAGATCCTTTCCCACCTAGTGTACTGTGAGTCATCTATGCTTCCCTTGTGATCCAGTATGCAGACCCTTTCCCACCTAGTGTACTGTGAGTCATCTATGCTTCCCTGGTGATTCAGTATGCAGATCCTTTCCCACCTAGTGTACTGTGAGTCATCTATGCTTCCCTTCTGATCCAGTATGCAGACCCTTTCCCACCTAGCGTACTGTGAGTCATCTATGTTTCCCTTGTGATCCAGTATGCAGATCCTTTCCCACCTAGCGTACTGTGAGTCATCTATGCTTCCCTGGTGATCCAGTATGCATATTCCTTCCCTCCCTAATGCCTTGAAGAACAGACGGTCCCCTATGGTTTCACTGAGCCTTGACTTAGTTGGTGGGTGGGTGGGCGGGTGGGTGGATGAAAACATGAATGAAAACATAGGAAAGAAGAAGAGATCTTACATTTTTCCAGGTTTGTTTCTCCTAGGAACACGTGCTCTCTTTAATAACATCGAGACACACGAGACATACTTCTCAACTTCAAGGAGAGATAAAAACAGATATAAAATCATAGTTGTCTTCCTTGGATCAAAATAAGAGATCTCTAAATGATCTTAAATTATTTATTTTTTATTATATTTTATTTCACCTTTATTTAACCAGGTAGGCAAGTTGAGAACAAGTTCTCATTTAAATACGTCTATATACAATGTGAGCAAGTGAGGTGAGATAAGGGAGGTAAAGGCAAAAAAGGCCATGGTGGCGAAGTAAATACAATATAGCAAGTAAAACACTGGAATGGTTGATTTGCGGTGGAAGAATGTGCAAAGTAGAGATAGAAATAATGGGGTGCAGAGGAGCAAAATCAATAAATAAATGCAGTAGGGAAAGAGGTAGTTGTTTGGGCTAAATTATAGATGGACTATGTACTGGTGCAGTAATCTGTGAGCTGCTCTGACAGCTGGTGTTTAAGGCTAGTGAGGGAGATAAGTGTTTCCAGTTTCAGAGATTTTTGTAGTTCGTTCCAGTCATTGGCAGCAGAGAACTGGAAGGAGATGCGGCCAAAGGAAGAACTGTTTTTTGGGGTGACCAGAGAGATATACCTGCTGGAGCTCGTGCTACAGGTGTGTGCTGCTATGTTGACCAGTGAGCTGACATAAGGGGGTAATTTACCGAGCAGGGTCTTGTAGATGACCTGGAGCCAGTGGGTTTGGCAACGAGTATGAAGCGAGGGCCAGCCAACGAAGTCGTACAGGTCGCAGTGCTGGGTAGTATATGGGGCTTTGGTGACAAAACGGACCTGGATAGTAGGACAGAACTCTGCAGGTTATCTTTGCAGTAGATTGCAACACCACCCCCTTTGGCAGTTCTATCTTGTCTGAAAATGTTGTAGTTAGGGATGAACATTTCAGAATTTTTGGTGGTCTTCCTAAGTCAGGATTCAGACACGGCTAGAACATCCGGGTTGGCAGAGTGTGCTAAAGTAGTGAAATAAACAAACTTAAGGAGGAGGCTTCTAATGTTGACATGCATGAAAGTATTACGGTTACAGAAGGCTATTACGGTTACAGAAGTCATCAAAAGAGAGCGCCTGGGGAATAGGAGTGGAGCTAGACACTGCAGGGCCTGGATTCACCTCTACATCACCAGAGGAACAGAGGAGGAGTAGGATAAGGGTACGGCTTAAAATCTATATGTATATATAGGTCGTCTAGAACATCTGTTATAGAGAGTAAAAAGATAAAATAGCTTCAAGGAATAATTTAACTCTCCTGTATATGTTTTTATGCATGAGACAATGCTATTAGAGCTAGACTTCAACAATCCTTTCAAGAAAGTAGACGACAAATTACTTCAAAATAATTTAATTAAGGGGACAATTGTCAAAATAAGGTTTAACATTTAAGTGTCTGAAGATCAAATGTTTGCTGGACACTTAAATACTGTTTTAGCTAGCTAGCTAATGTCAGCTGAATTTTGGCTAGCTAGCTAGCTATGGTGCTACACTAAATAACGTGACCTAGCTATCTAATTAACTACCTAAACATATTTTATCAAGCTAACGTTAACTAGCTAGCTAGACACCTGGCAAGTTTAGGGTTGAATAGCTATCTAGGTTGTTTGCTAACAAGCTAGCAAGAGAACTTGCTAAATCAAACTATTCAAGCTAGCAGCTAATGTTGGCTAGCTTGACATGCTAACATAGTGTAGATATAGCTAACGTTAGTCAAGGTAGTCCAAAGAATGTACTTAACTTCTTTGTGTACTTAACTTCCCCCAGAGGTGGGGGAAGTATTTTCACGTCCGGATGAAATGCATGCCCAAATTCAAATGCCTGCTACTCATAAGATATGCATATTATTAGTAGATTTGGATAGAAAACACTCTGAAGTCTCTAAAACGGTTTGAATCATGTCTGTGAGTATAACAGATCTTGTGTAGCAGGCGAAACCCAGAGGAAAAACCATTCAGATTCAATTTTTTTAGGTCACTTTCTTTTCAATGATATTTCATTGGGAATCCAGATTTCTCAGGGACCATCTTGCAGTTCCTACCGCTTCCACTGGATGTCGCCAGTCTTTAGAAATTGGTTGAGGTTTTCCTTTGTGTAATGAGGAAGTAGCCCTGTTCACAACGAGGGTCACTTCAAGAGTACTGTTAGATAGAGGCACGTGACCAGAAAGGTAGAGTCAGGTAGTTTTCTTCCTGTATTGAACACAGATCATCCCGTCTTCAATTTGATTGATTATTTACTTAAAAAAAAACTAAAGTTGTAATACAAAAGTAGTTTGAAATGTTTTGGCAAAGTTTACAGGTACATTTTGAGATATTTTATGGTCACGTTGCGCAAGTTGGAACCAGTGTTTTTCTGGATCAAATGCGCCAAATAAATGGACATTTTGGATATATATCCACGGAATTAATCGAACAAAGGACCATTTGTGATGTTTATGGGACATATTGGAGTGCCAACAAAAGAAGCTCGTCAAATGTAAGGCATGATTTCTATTTTTATTTCTGCGTTTTGTGTCGTGCCTGCAGGGATGAAATATGTTTTCTCTCTTTGTTTATGGAGGTGCTACTCTCAGATATTAGCATCGTTTGCTTTCGCCGAAATGCCTTTTTGAAATCTGACATGTTGGCTGGATTCAAAACACTTGGGGAACAGAGGGGAACAGAGGGGAACAGAGGGGAATGATGGGAACAGAGGGGAACGATGGGAACAGAGGGGAACGATGGGAACAGAGCTTTAATTTGGTATCTTACATGTGTGATTTCATGATTTTTTTATAGTAATTTATTTGAATATGAAGCTCTGCATTTTCACTGGCTTTTGGCCAGGTGGGACGCTAGCGTCCCACATATCCCAGAGAGGTTAAAAGATGCCTCACCTCTTGGTTACATTAGTGACCATATCCCCCGTGCATCCCGCAAAGGCAGAGGTGTTGCTAACATTTACAATATCAAATTTCAATTTACAAAAAAAAATGACGTTTTCGTCTTTTGACCTTCTAGTCCCAGAGAGGTTAACTAACGTTACATTTTGTTAAAGTAGCTTGTTATCTAAATCATGTATGGAATATTTAGGAATAACGTATTACTTGCCACCCACTCTGAAACTGACTGCAGCTCTTTATTAAGTGTTGCAGTCATTTCATTCGCTGTCGTGTATAGTGTTTAGTCATCTGCATACATAGACACACTGGCTTTACTCAAGGTAAAGGGGCGTAGACAGCTGCCCCGAGAAATCCTGATTCTACATGGATTATGGTGGAGAGGCTTCCATTAAAGTAGTTGACAATATTAGTCAGTTTTGTGATGAATGAGCCATCTGATTCCAACTCCAACGAATGATAGAGTTGAGTTTGCCTTTTGTCCCCAAAATTCAATGAACTTGCTCCGAAGCTTTTTGCTCTCATTCTTTATGTAATTTATTTTGGTTTCATAGTGTAGTTTCTTCTTCTTTTTATTCATTTTAGTTCATTGGCCAATCAGTTGTGCAGAACTAGATCTATTTGCCATTCCTTTTCCCTGTCAACCATTTTCTAATTCCTCATCAATCAACTGAGATTTAACCGTTTTTACAGTCATTTCCTTGGTAGGTGCGTGCTTGTTAGTATCTGGGATTAGCAATTTTATAAATGTGCAGAGTCGGGTTCTCCTCATTACACACCAAAGGCTCAACAAATATACTTCACATCAACAACATAGGAATCACTACAAAATGTACTGTATGGCCTCAAACACTATATTAGGCCCAGCCTTTGGAACGTTGGTTTTCCTAGCTTCTTTGGGAACGGGGGGCAGTATTGAGTAGCTTAGATGAATAAGGTGCCCAGAGTAAACTGCCTGCTACTCAGGCCCAGAAGCTAGAATATGCATAACATTAGTAGATTTAAAGAAAACACTCTAAAGTTTACAAAACTGTTAAAATAATGTATGTGAGTATAACAGAACTCATATGGCAGGGAAAAAAACAGAGAAACACAAACCAGAAAGTGGGAAATCTTTTTTTTTTTTTTTTTTTTAAGTGATTGCCTATCCAATATACTGTGTCTATGGGGTCAGATTGTACTTCCTAAGGCTTCCACTAGATGTCAACAGTCTTTAAAACATTGTTTCAGGCTTCTACTGCGAAAGGGGAGCGAATAAGAGCTGTTTCAACCAGTGTTAAGGTTGAAAGCCATGAGTTTTTTATCGCGAGCTGCCGTGAGCACGAGCTCCGTTCCCTCTCCTTTCTAATGACAAAGGAATTGTTCGGTTGGAACATTATTGAAGATTTATGATAAAAACATCCTAAAGATTGATTATATACATTGTTTGACATGTTTCTACAAACTATCATGGAACTTTTTTTAACTTTTTGTCTATACTTTGTGAGCGCTCTTGTGCATTTGGATTACTGGACTAAACGTGCGAGCAAAAAGGAAGTATTTGGACATAAAGATGAACTTTATCGAACAAAACAAACATTTACTGTCTAACATGCGATTCCAGCCACCATTTTAAAGGTAGTATTGTTGTTAATCCCACCACAGTGTCTGATTTCAAAAAGGCGTTACAGCGAAAGCACCACAAACGATTATGTTAGATTATGTTATGTTAGAATGTTTTGTTTAATAAAGTTCATATTTATATAAAAAAAAAAATCTGAGTTTACATTGGCGTGTTACGTTCAGTAGTTCAAAAAACATCCAGTGATTTTGCAGAGCCACATCAATTTATAGAAATACTCATAATAAACATTGATAAAAGATATAATATACTATTATACATGTTGATGAAAATACAAGGGAATTATAGATACACCTTAATGAAAAATGGCTGTGTTTTTCTGTGGCTATGTGGTGACCTAACATAATCGTTTGTGGTGCTTTAAAATGGTATGAGATACATGTATGTTTGAGGAATTTTAATTATGAGATTTTTTATGTTTTGAAAATGGTGCCCTACACATTGACTGGCTGTTGTCAAATCGCTCCCATTAACGGGATTGCAACCATAAGAAGTTAATGCAACCGCTGTGTCAGATTTCAAAAAAGCTTTACGGAAAAAAGCAAACCATGCAATAATCTAAGAACGGCGCTCAGAAACGGAATAAATATACCCGCCATGTTGGAGTCAAGAGAAATCAGAAATAGCATTATAAATATTCACTTAGCTTTGATGATCTTCATCATAATGCAATCCCAGGAATCGTAGTTCCACAATAAATGTTTGATTTGTTCGATAATGTCCATCATTTTTGTCCAAATAGCTACTTTTGTTAGGGCGTTTAGTACACAAATCCAAACGTGCGTGCAGGTCAAGCAGAACGTCGGACGAAAAGTTCAAAAAAGTTATATTACAGGTCGTAGAAACATTTTCAAACTAAGTATAGAATCAAACTTTGGGATGTTTTTATCAGAAATCTTCAATAACGTTCCAATCAGAGAATTCCTATGTCTGTAGAAAAGCAAATGAACGCAGCTCCCTCTTATGTGAAATGCGCATGACCAGCGCGTGGCTCTCTGCCAGACAACTGACTCATTCCCCTCTCATTCAGGCTCTCTTCACAGTATAATCCTCAATCAAGTTTCTAAAGACGGTTGACATCTAGTGGAAGCCTTAGGAAGTGCAACATAACCAATATATCACTGTATATTCGATAGGGGCTGAGTTGAAGATCGACAAACCTCAGATTTCTCACTTCCTGTTTGGATTTCTTCTCAGGTTTTTGCCTTTTGAGTTCTGTTATACTCACAGACATCATTCAAACAGTTGTAGAAACTTCAGGGTGTTTTCTATCCATCTATACTACTAATCATATGCATATATTAGCCACTGGGACTGAGGAGCAGGCAGTTTACTCTGGGCACCTTTCATCCAAGCTACTCAATACTGCCCCTGCATCCATAAGAAGATAATACTTGTACGTTTGAGGAATTTTAATTATGAGATTTCTATTGTTTGAATTTAGCGCCTTGCAATTTCACTGGCTGTTTGCGAGCGTCCCACATATCCCAGAGAGGCTAGATATGGTTACTTTATTCTATTTCTCGTGTCTTACCCGGTGTCCTTGGTGAATTTAGGTATGCTCTCTCTAATTCTTTCTTTCTCTTTCTTTCTTTCTTTCTTTCTTTCTTTCTTTCTTTCTTTCTTTTCTTGCTTTCTTTCTCTCTTTCTGTCTCTCGCGCGGAGGACCTGAGCACTAGGACCATGCCTCAGGACTACCTGTCCTGATGACTCCTTGCAGTCCCCAGTCCACCTGGCCGTGCTGCTGCTCCAGTTTCAACTGTTCTGCCTGCGGCTATGGAACCCTGACCTGTTCACCGGACTTGCTACCTGCTGTTTTCAACTCTCTAGCAGGAGTGGTAGAGATACTCTCAATGATCGGTATGAAAAGCAAACTGACATTTACTCCTGAGGTGCTGACCTGTTGCACCCCCGACAACCACTGTGATTATTACTATTTGACCCTGCTGGTCATCTATCAACATTTGAACATCTTGACCATGTTCTGTTATAATCTCCACCCGGCACAGCCAGAAGAGGACTGGCCACTCCTCAGAGCCTGGTTCCTCTCTACGTTTCTTCCTAGGTTTTGGCCTTTCTAGGGAGTTTCTCCGAGCCACCGTGCTTCTACACCTGCATTGCTTTCTGTTTGCTGTTTTAGGTTTGGTTTCTGTACAGCACTTTGAGATATCAGCTGATGTACGACGGGCTTTATAAATAAATTTGATTTGATTTGTGATCACTACATCAGATGGATATGGATACTGCTTTCAAGCACGTGACTGCAGCATTAGTAAAAATGTAATCAAATCATGTTGATTTCCATCCTGTGCTGTTTGTAACTACCCTGGTAGGTTGACTCATAACCTGAACGAGATTGCAGGCACTGATTACAATTTGAAGCTTTTTCTTGAGTGGGTGTAGCTTGATGAAAGCCAGTCAATATTTTAATCACCCAGAAAATGTACCTCACTGTTGCTATCACATACAATAACAAACATTTACCACATATTATCCAGATAGTGACTGTTAGCACTTGGTGGTCTATAACAGCTTCCAAGAATTGGCTTTAAGTGAGGCAGATGAACCTGTAGCCATATTATTTCAACTGTATTTAACATCCTCTCTAATCTTTACATTTAAACAGCAACACCACCACTGGCATTTCCATTTTTTCTGTAAATGTTATAACCTTGCATTGCTACCACTGTATCATCAAATGTGAGTTTCAGAGATAATCAGAATATGAATGTTATCTATTACTACATTTATTAATTACATTGACCTTGTTTCATACTGGTTAGGTTGACAGGTTTTTTGATATAACTGTCAACTGTGGGACCTTATATAGACAGGTGTGTGCCTTTCCAAATCATGTCCAATCAAGTGAATTTACCACAGGTGGATTCCAATCAAGTTGTGGAAACATCTCAAGGATGATCAATGGAAGCAGGATGCATCAATTTCGAGTTTCATAGCAAAGGGTCTGAATACTTCTGTAAATAAGGTATTTCTGTTTTTTATTTGTAATACATTTGTAAAAATGTCAAAAAATATGTTTTCGCTTTGTAATTATGCGTTAGTAGATTGATGGGGCAAAAAATAAAATGGAATCCATTTTAGAATAAGGCTGTAATGTAACAAAATGTTAAGGGGTATGAATTCTTTCTGAATGTATAGTGCAGTACAATAAGATGTTCATAAGATGTATAAAAAAAAGAAATTGCTTTACATACAGTTGAAGTCGGAAGGTTACATACACTTAGGTTGAAGTCATTAAAACCTGTTTTTCAACCACACCACACATTTCTTATTAACAAACTATAGTTTTGGCAAGTTGGTTAGGACATCTACTTTGTGCATGACACAAGTCATTTTTACAACAAATGTTAACAGATAAATTACTTCACTTATAATTCACTGTATCATCATTCCAGTGGGTCAGAAGTTTACATACACTAAGTTGACTGTGCCTTTAAACAGCTTAGAAAATTCCAGGAAATAATGTCATGGCTTTAGAAGCTTTTGATAGGATAGGATAATTGACATAATTTGAGTTAATTGGATGTGTATATGTGGATGTATTTCAAGGCCTACTTTCAAACTCAGTGCCTCTTTGCTTGACATCATAGGAAAATAAAAATAAATCAGCCAAGACCTCAGAAACACAATTGTAGAGATCCACAAGTCTGGTTCATCCTTAGGAAAAATGTCCATATGCCTGAAGGTACCACAGTCATCTGTGCAAACAATAGTACGCAGGTATAAACACCATGGGACAATGCAGCCGTCATACCGCTCAGGAAGGAGACACGTTCTGTCTCCTAGAGATGAATGTACTTTGGTGCGAAAAGTGCAAATCAATCCCAGAACAACAACAAAGGACTTTGTGACGATGCTGGAGGGAAACAGGTACAAAAGGATCTATATCCACAGTAAAACGAGTCCTATATCGACATAACCTGAAAGGCCGCTCAGCAAGGAAGAAGCCACTGCTCCAAAACCGCCATATAAAAGCCAGGCTATGGTTTGCAACTGCACATGGGGAGTGCTTTTGGAGAAATGTCCTCTGGTCTGATGATACAAAAATATAACTGTTTGGCCATAATGACCATTGTTATGTTTGGAGGAAAAAGGGGGAGTCTTGCAAGCCGAAGAACACCATCCCAACCGTGAAGCACGGGGGTGGCAGCATCATGTTGTGGGGGTGCTTTGCTGCAGGATGGACTGGTGAATTTCACAAAATAGATGGCTTCATGAGGTAGGAACATATTATATGGATATATTGAAGCAACATCTCAAGACATCAGTGAGGAAGTTAAATCTTGGACACAAAGGGGTCTTCCAAATGGACAATGACCCCAAGCATACAACTTCCAAAGTTGCGGCAAAATAACTTAAGGACAACAAAGTCAAGGTATTGGAGTGGCCATCACAAAGCCCGACCTCAATCCCATAGAAAATTTATGGGCAGAACTGAAAACGCATGTGCGAGCAAGGAGGCCTACAAACCTGACTCAGTCACACCAGTTCTGTTAGGAGGAATGGGCCAGAATTCACCCGACTTATTGTGGGAAGCTTGTGGAAGGCTCTCAGAAACATTTGACCCAAGTTAAACAACTTAAGGCAATGCTACCAAATACGAATTGAGTGTTTGTAAACGTCTGACCCACTGGGAATGTGATGAAAGAAATAAAAACTGTAATAAATCATTCTCTCTACTATTATTTTGACGTTTCACATTCTTAAAATAAAGTGGTGATCCTAACTGACCGAAGACAGGGAATTTTTACAAGGATTAAATGTCAGGAATTGTGAAAAACTGAGTTGAAATGTATTTGGCTAAGATGTGCAAACTTCAGACTTCAACTGTACATACATATATATATAAATACATCAAGATATTTGAGTGGCCATATATATATTCATTCATTGGGATCACAATATTCAATATTGTCAACATTGAATCTGTTATTGTGTTTCTGTCAGACATGTTGGATACAGCGCTGGGTGGTTGACCATCAGTCCTCCCCAGTCCTCTACCACTAGTTATCGTGATACCACTCGTTATCGTGATACTTGGCACTGTTTTGTGGGTTATATTTTGGCATCGTAAGGAATAATGTAATTTCATATACAGATCTTTCAGGTGAACCCCGGGACACATGTAAGATGTTTTCAAATCATCTGTTCCAAATGTTAATGTGTTAGTGACAGCACTTTCAACTGCACTTCAATTTATAGACAAGGGTGATTGCAGTAACCTGTTTTTCAGTGTTTTATAGGGAGTTTCACTACGTCTGGAGGGGGTACCGTTTGTACCAGTTACAAGCAGGTATGTTCTGACTTAGCCTCTTTCTTAAAGGTACCCCAGGCATTTTTGCAGGGAGTTTTCCACTTTGGCTCTCAGTCTAAATGGGGATAATGACAGCACTTTCAATTCCACACTAGTTTTAGGCAATGACATATTTGTACTATTTTGTTATTGTACAAGCAATCTAACCTCTATCCAGTGACTTTCTTTAATACGTGCTTAGACAATGTTATAAACATTTTTTTTAAACTGTAAATGGTGAAAGTTGTTAACATTAATAATCTGTTAAAATAAAAAATGTATATCTTTTTTTTGTGTGTGTGTTTTTTAAATGCCTCAGTTTCCTGTATATATCAACTTGATACTCAAAAATATATTTTTTTTCTGGATCAATAGTTGAGACCGGAATAATCTCATGAGGATACTACACCCTATTTCTCATGCTTCTCAAACGTAAGTCTCAATACAAGCTCACGAGCCTCATGTTAGTCTAAAGAATTAACTGTATTTCATTCTCCTCTTTAGAGAAACAGATATACAGTAAGTGATCACTAAATGATAAAACATCTCCCCTATTTCTACAAAGACCACTCTGAGCAATATATTTTTTTTCTCTGGGAATGAATGAATAGACGGATGACTTAATGAATGAATGGATGGATGGATGAATTAATGAATGGATGGATGGATGAATGCTTTTTTTTCTCTTTGTTGGCTGCTATGAATGAACAACTACTGTAAAGAGGACATTACTCAACTCTGCTGGCATGCACAGCAATGGAGCTGATCAGTCTGTAGCCTCCATTACGGCTTCCATACCATCTGTACTGTAGCAGAAGCTAGATAGACTTACTATGGACCAAATGACATGTGATTCCATTCTGACACATGACAGATTCTAAGTCTTACGTTGTTGTTGTTGTTGTTGTTGTTTAACAGTCTCCCATGATGCTCCCTGACAGACAGTTTTTTTAAAATAATTTATTTTTTATTATACAACATCCAACATTATACCTTGAAAACACCGGGGAGTGTAGAGGACGCAATATGTGAGAGACTTTCCAGAATATGCCTCACTTATAGATAGTTTATTAATGTAGAGTGTGCGGTCACTTCGTCTGCATACAGAATGAATGTCGCTTTCCAAAATTCATCCATTGATGTATAAATATGTGATTGACTCCTTGGCTCTGAATATTCTCCAAACACCAAAGGCACCAAGCAACATGGGGATCTGGAGGTCAGAGAACAATCCTCTAGCATGCATCCCAAACGGTAGCCTATTCTTTTTACTGTAGTGCACTACTTTTTGAAAAGGGCCCAAGGTCAAAAGGAGTGCACTATCTAGAGAATAGGATGCCTTTTTTGGGAAGCAAGCTTAGCCTCCTCCAACCAAAAGATGTATGTAATTACCCCCCCCCCCCGCAGCTGAAAAAAACAGATGGATGTATTGTTGAGAATTGACAGGTCCATCGTTTCACCTGTCCCCTCTGATAATGCGAACCATTCCTTTGTGTGTTATGGCATTATATTTATCCCTGTGAGGAGTTGAAGGACAGGAGATAAGAAAAATAGCTCAAGAGAATATTTATAACAGCAATCAATAGAGTCAAGGATGCTTCTATGAATAAATAATAGTGGATGTGTGTGTGTGTGTGTGTGTGTGTGTGTGTGTGTGTGTGTGTGTGTATGTGTGTATGTTTTTTGCATCATTGAGTACGATTACATGCACACAATAATATGATTATTGTGTTTAAGTCAGATTAATATAATAGTTATATTTAAATGTTTACATGCTGTGCAGGAAGAACAATTTCCCAAATAATCTTGTTTACATTACATATCTCAAATCAGGCTTCCCGATGGGATTTTGATAAATGCAACAAAAATAAAAAAAAATAATAATTGTGCTACCACATCGACTCATGTTCTTTTTTGGGAAGCCTATTCAAATATTCCAATTCTGAGTTCGGACACGTGAAGTTCGGATGTGATTTTTTTTCTGAAAGATGCATACTTTCATTTTTTTCCTGAACTCACTTCACTCGCGCATAACTGGGAGGCTTGCATGGAAGATGCTGGCGCATGTGCAGATAAAATACACCACTGGAACGCTGATTAATAAATATACCACTGGAACGTTAACTAAGCAATGAGCTCCTTCTGTTCAGCATGTCATTCTGAATACAGACCTGAGCTCCTTCTGTTCAGCATGTCATTCTGAATACAGACCTGAGCTCCTTCTGTTCAGCATGTCATTCTGAATACAGACCTGAGCTCCTTCTGTTCAGCATGTCATTCTGAATACAGACCTGAGCTCCTTCTGTTCAGCATGTCATTCTGAATACAGACCTGAGCTCCTTCTGTTCAGCATGTCATTCTGAATACAGACCTGAGCTCCTTCTGTTCAGCATGTCATTCTGAATACAGACCTGAGCTCCTTCTGTTCAGCTCCTTCTGTTCAGCATGTCATTCTGAATACAGACCTGAGCTCCTTCTGTTCAGCATGTCATTCTGAATACGGACCAGAGCTCCTTCTGTTCAGCATGTACAGACCTGAGCTCCTTCTGTTCAGCATGTCATTCTGAATACAGACCTGAGCTCCTTCTGTTCAGCATGTCATTCTGAATACAGACCTGAGCGCCTTCTGTTCAGCATGTCATTCTGAATACAGACCTGAGCTCCTTCTGTTCAGCATGTCATTCTGAATACAGACCTGAGCTCCTTCTGTTCAGCATGTCATTCTGAATACAGACCTGAGCTCCTTCTGTTCAGCATGTACAGACCTGAGCTCCTTCTGTTCAGCATGTCATTCTGAATACAGACCTGAGCTCCTTCTGTTCAGCATGTCATTCTGAATACAGACCTGAGCTCCTTCTGTTCAGCATGTACAGACCTGAGCTCCTTCTGTTCAGCATGTCATTCTGAATACAGACCTGAGCTCCTTCTGTTCAGCATGTCATTCTGAATACAGACCTGAGCTCCTTCTGTTCAGCATGTACAGACCTGAGCTCCTTCTGTTCAGCATGTCATTCTGAATACAGACCTGAGCTCCTTCTGTTCGGCATGTCATTCTGAATACAGACCTGAGCTCCTTCTGTTCAGCATGTCATTTCCGAATACTGTACACACAGATATCAAGCTTTATTTAAATATCACATTTTATAAACCACTTCTGTTCAGCATCAGCGTACTGTACACAGACACCATTCTCTGATCCAGAGACACTTACAGTAGTGAGTCATTTAGCAGACTCTCTGATCCAGAGACACTACAGTAGTGAGTCATTTAGCAGACTCTCTGATCCACTACAGTAGTGAGTCATTTAACAGACTCTCTGATCCAGAGCCACTACAGTAGTGAGTCGTTTAGCAGACTCTCTGATCCAGAGCCACTACAGTAGTGAGTAATTTAACAGACTCTCTTATCGAGAGAGACTTACACGAGGAATTAGAGTTAAGTGCCTTGCACAACGGCACATAAATATTTTTCTGTCGGCTTTGGGATTCGTCAGCTCAGGGATTCGTCGGCTTTGGGATTGGAACCAGCATCTGTTTGGTTACTGGCCCAACGCTCTTAACTGCTAAGCTAAAACTAAATTAATTTCACAGGAAAAAAACACGTAAAATATCTATGCAAATAAAACCGAAATATAAACTTTTTACTGTACCATCCGATCCGACTATCAACTGTCAATTTAACGATACGATTAGGAACACGAGTAGGGCCATGTCCCCCCCCCCCCAAAAACGATCCGACTATCAACTGTCAATTTAAAAACACAATTGCCTAAATTAATGAATTCATGTGAAATAAATTATTTAACCCCCCCCCCCTCCCCTCCCCCAGCCACATCTAGCTAAGTGGTCACCATTGTGGATTTATTTAACAACCAGTAGAAGAAACTTAAATTAACATGAATTCTAAAACTCACAGGCACAGGTCCCCGTGCTGCAGCATTCTGTATGTTTTGCAGTTCACCAATGGCTTTATCGATCAATCAAATTATTTACATAGACCTTTTTACATCAGCTGATGTCACAAAGTGCTGTACAGAAACCCGGCACTAAAACCCCAAACAGCAAGCAATACAGGTGTAGAAGCACAGTGGCTAGGAAAAACTCCCTTTATTGGGTAGACCAGACCGGAGAGGAGTTACAGTAGTCAAGCCTGCGAGTGAATAAAAGCCTGGATGAGACTCTCTGTATCAGCCTGAGAGAGAAACGGACCTTGGCAATGTTCCCCAGGTGGTAAAAAGCTCATTTGGACAAATTCCTTAATGTGTGATTCCAAATTCAGTTCAGAATCTATAAATATAATAATAATAATATATGCCATTTAGCAGACACTTTTATCCAAAGCGACTTCATGTCATGTGTGCATACATTCTACGTATGGGTGGTCCCGGGAATTGAACCCACTACCCTGGCGTTACAAGCACCATGCTCTAACAACTGAGCTACAGAAGGACCATATTATTATTATTATTATTATATATATTATTATTATTATTATTATTATATTAATCTAAAATGACAACAGGTTTTTAATCTGGTGTTTTATTTTTATTGATTGTGAATTAAAATGTGCGATTATCTCTCTGTGCTTTGGCTTCTATAATAGGTACCTCGGTCTTGTCTTGATTTAGCTCAGGGATGTTGTGAGCCATCCAAGTATTCAAGTCACTAAAACAGTCTAATCATTTATCTGTGGTGCAAAACACACACACACACACACACACACACACACACACACACACACACACACACACACACACACACACACACACACACACACACACACACACACACACACACACACACACACACACACACACACACACACACACACACACACACACACACACACACACACACACACACACAAACAAACATACATCCCCCGATACACACAAACACACACTATTTTCAATGATTTACTGATTTTACCAGGTTGGCCAGTTGAGAACAAGTTCTCATTTACAACTGCGACCTGGCCAAGATAAAGCAAAGCAGTGCGACACGAACAACAGCACAGAGTTACACATGGGAATAAACAAGCATACAGTCAATAACACATGGAGTAAAAACAAACGTAGAAAAGAAAAGTCCATGTACAGTGTGTGCAAATGAGGTAAGACAAGAGAGGTGAGGCAATAAATAGGCCATGGTGGCGAAATAATTAAAATGTAGCGATTAAACACTGGAGTGATAGATGTGCAGAAGATGAGTGTGGAAGTGGAGATACCGGGGTGCGAAGGAGCAAAATAAATAACAGTATGGGGATGAGGCAGTTGGATGGGCTATTTACAGATGGGCTATGTACCGGTGCAGTGATCTGTGAGCTGCTCTGACAGCTGGTGATTAAAGTTAGTGAGGGAGATGTGTGTTATATAAATAAAATATAATAAAAAATAAATAAATAACAGTGTGGTGATGATTCTCTTTCTGCCGACTGTGGTGTTTTTAGGTAGTGTTGGTGCTTCGTACAGAGATGATAGTGCTGAGGAATACCCTGGGCAGATTGACAGTTACTTCTGTGATTTGCACAAGCACGAAACTGCAGAACATAACTACTACGTACAGTACTCACTCATAGAGGATGAATCTGGTCATCGTCATCGAACGCTTCATTAAAAAGTAGCTCCTTCATACCCCTCCTGTCTCAGCCCCCAGTATTTATGCTGCAGTAGTTTATGTGTCGGGGGGCTAGGGTCAGTTTGTTATATCTGGAGTACTTCTCCTGTCCTATTCGGTGTCCTGTGTGAATCTAAGTGTGCGTTCTCTAATTCTCTCCTTCTCTCTTTCTTTCTCTCTCTCGGAGGACCTGAGCCCTAGGACCATGCCCCAGGACTACCTGACATGATGACTCCTTGCTGTCCCCAGTCCACCTGGCCATGCTGCTGCTCCAGTTTCAACTGGCCTGGGCCCTAGGACCATGTCCCAGGACTACCTGACATGAGGACTCCTTGCTGTCCCCAGTCCACCTGGCCATGCTCCTGCTCCAGTTTCAACTGTTCTGCCTTACTATTATTCAACCATGCTGGGTCATTTATGAACATTTGAACATCTTGGCCACGTTCTGTTATAATCTCCACCCGGCACAGCCAAAGAGGACTGGCCACCCCACATATGCTCTCTCTAATTCTCTCTTTCTTTCTCTCTCTCTCGGAGGACCTGAGCCCTAGGACAGTGCCCCAGGACTACCTGACATGATGGCTCCTTGCTGTCCCCATTCCACCTGACTGCTGCTGCTCCAGTTTCAACTGTTCTGCCTTATTATTATTCGACCATGCTGGTCATTTATGAACATTTGAACATCTTGGTCATGTTCTGTTATAATCTCTACCCGGCACAGCCAGAAGAGGACTGGCCACCCCACATAGCCCGGTTCCTCTCTAGGTTTCTTCCTAGGTTTTGGCCTTTCTAGGGAGTTTTTCCTAGCCACCGTGCTTTTACACCTGCATTGTTTGCTGTTTGGGGTTTTAGGCTGGGTTTCTGTACAGCACTTTGAGATATCAGCTGATGTACGAAGGGCTATATAAATAAATTTGATTTGATTTGATTTGATACCCCATAGCGTCTTCATTCCTGGTGGCTGGGTTTCTACTAAGCTAACACAGGAAATTGTTTTATAATGGTCATACCCAAAGATCATTTAACTATTTCATCTGGAATTTTAGGACACCCCCCAAAACGGGAACATTTTAATTTGGCCTTATTGCTTTTAGCCAATGAAGACGCATTGAAAAGCAGATTCATACGTGGAGTCAAAACACACAGTGTCTGAGAGATATAAGAAATATCTGCAAACAATATTATGGAATGACCTGTATACCTTTGGCGTGGAAATAAGTTTGGCTCGGTACCGAGACACTTGTGAGAAAACATCGTTTGTTCAACGGATAAAATGTCATCCTGTTCGACGCCATCTTAGATGTTCCTAAACCAACTGTGCTATTTTTTTTTTTTTTGATTTTTTTTGCATTGTTTATAACTTATTTTGTAACTTATTTTGTACATAATGTTGCTGCAACCATCTATTATGACCGAAAATAACTTCTGGACACCAGAACAGCGATTTACTCATCACAAACTGGAAGAATGCCATGATGTACTGTATATGTATGTGATAACCTTTGTACGCTTGCAATGCGCAATGATGGAAAAATCCTGGGTAAATAGACATGTACTGCTTTTGTTCTCAGGTTGAGAATTGTCTACACCTGCTGAGTCACACAGCCTCAAGGACGAGATAGTTAAGAGAGAAAACACTGTCTAGACATGTTTTTCTCAATTTAGATACTTTGTGGATAATCCAGTGCAACAACATTAAGATATAATTGATGGTAGGTTGTATAAAGAGTTGTCTTCTGTTTCTCCACACATATCTTTACTAGTAGAATACTGAGGTATTCTGTATGTGAATCTCTGTCTTCAATTGCATTTTATTACTAAAGAGTTTTATACCAAGGTTTCTGTGTCTGTGTCATCTATCTGGAAGACTGATTGTTAATGGAAACGTACCCCCCATGCAAAGGACCACCTAACATTTGGCCAGGAGTGAGTGACCATTTGGCCAGGAGTGAGTCATTGAAATTAAGAATTTGTTCTTAACTGACTTGTCTAGTCAAATAAAAATATAATCTTGTTCCCACAGCCATAAAATTATAAATTAATTAGCACCTGTTAAACCAAAAATAAATTAATAAAAAGCACCGTGTGTTTGATGACTCATGCCAGTATGTACAGTTGAAGTCGGAAGTTTACATACACCTTAGCCAAGTACAGTGCCTTGCGAAAGTATTCGGCCCCCTTGAACTTTGCGACCTTTTGCCACATTTCAGGCTTCAAACATAAAGATATAAAACTGTATTTTTTTGTGGAGAATCAACAACAAGTGGGACACAATCATAAAGTGGAACGACATTTATTGGATATTTCAAACTTTTTTAACAAATCAAAAACTGAAAAATTGGGCGTGCAAAATTATTCAGCCCCTTTACTTTCAGTGCAGCAAACTCTCTCCAGAAGTTCAGTGAGGATCTCTGAATGATCCAATGTTGACCTAAATGACTAATGATGATAAATACAATCCACCTGTGTGTAATCAAGTCTCTGTATAAATGCACCTGCACTGTGATAGTCTCAGAGGTCCGTTAAAAGCGCAGAGAGCATCATGAAGAACAAGGAACACACCAGGCAGGTCCGAGATACTGTTGTGAAGAAGTTTAAAGCCGGATTTGGATACAAAAGGATTTCCCAAGCTTTAAACATCCCAAGGAGCACTGTGCAAGCGATAATATTGAAATGGAAGGAGTATCAGACCACTGCAAATATACCAAGACCTGGCCGTCCTTCTAAACTTTCAGCTCATACAAGGAGAAGACTGATCAGAGATGCAGCCAAGAGGCCCATGATCACTCTGGATGAACTGCAGAGATCTACAGCTGAGGTGGGAGACTCTGTCCATAGGACAACAATCAGTCGTATATTGCACAAAGCTGGCCTTTATGGAAGAGTGGCAAGAAGAAAGCCATTTCTTAAAGATATCCATAAAAAGTGCTGTTTAAAGTTTGCCACAAACCACCTGGGAGACACACCAAACATGTGGAAGAAGGTGCTCTGGTCAGATGAAACCAAAATTGAAATTTTGGCAACAATGCAAAACGTTATGTTTGGCGTAAAAGCAACACAGCTCATCACCCTGAACACACTATCCCCACTATCAAACATGGTGGTGGCAGCATCATGGTTTGGGCCTGCTTTTCTTCAGCAGGGACAGGGAAGATGGTTAAAATTGATGAGAAGATGGATGGAGCCAAATACAGGACCATTCTGGAAGAAAACCTGATGGAGTCTGCAAAAGACCTGAGACTGGGACAGAGATTTGTCTTCCAACAAGACAATGATCCAAAACATAAAGCAAAATCTACAATGGAATGGTTAAAAAATAAACATATCCAGGTGTTAGAATGGCCAAGTCAAAGTCCAGACCTGAATCCAATTGAGAATCTGTGGAAAGAACTGAAAACTGCTGTTCACAAATGCTCTCCATCCAACCTCACTGAGCTCGAGCTGTTTTGCAAGGAGGAATGGGAAACAATTTCAGTCTCTCGATGTGCAAAACTGATAGAGACATACCCCAAGCGACTTACAGCTGTAATCGCAGCAAAAGGTGGCGCTACAAAGTATTAACTTGAGGGGGCTGAATAATTTTGCACGCCCAATTTTTCAGTTTTTGATTTGTTAAAAAAGTTTGAAATATCCAATAAATGTCGTTCCACTTCATGATTGTGTCCCACTTGTTGTTGATTCTTCACAAAAAAATACAGTTTTATATCTTTATGTTTGAAGCCTCAAATGTGGCAAAAGGTCGCAAAGTTCAAGGGGGCCGAATACTTTCGCAAGGCACTGTATGCTGGTCAATATCAAGAATGTATATGTACTGAAATAAATCTAGACTGGTAGAGACAACAAGTCTTTAAGACTAGTACAAGAAAGGGATACGTTTGTGAATTGCATATTGGGAAAGACATATTGTTTACTCTTCCATTACATCTACGAGAGGAGACAGGGAGACCCCCGTACTGAAGTTAAAATACAATTGAAACCAGTTGTGGGTATTTACCACACATATGGAACCATTTAGAGTAGCGTGGTTTAGTGAATTAATGTAGTGAAAATAAAGAAGAAGAGGGATTAGAACTGTGTTGGGTATATCATCCTGTTAGGTTCTACTACTTGTATATGGGAATAGAACTGGGTTGGGTATATCATCCTGTTAGGTTCTACTACCCGTATACAGGAATAGAACTGCGTTGGGTATGTCATCCTGTTAGGTTCTACTACCCGTATACAGGAATAGAACTGCGTTGGGTATATCATCCTGTTAGGTTCTACTACCCGTATATGGGAATAGAACTGGGTTGGGTATATCATCCTGTTAGGTTCTACTACCCGTATACAGGAATAGAACTGGGTTGGGTATATCATCCTGTTAGGTTCTACTACCTGTATATGGGAATAGAACTGGGTTGGGTATATCATCCTGTTAGGTTCTACTACCTGTATATGGGAATAGAACTGGGTTGGGTATATCATCCTGTTAGGTTCTACTACCTGTATACAGGAATAGAACTGGGTTGGGTATATCATCCTGTTAGGTTCTACTACCTGTATACAGGAATAGAACTGGGTTGGGTATATCATCCTGTTAGGTTCTACTACCTGTATATGGGAATATAACTGGGTTGGGTATATCATCCTGTTAGGTTCTACTACCTGTATACAGGAATAGAACTGGGTTGGGTATATCATCCTGTTAGGTTCTACTACCTGTATATGGGAATATAACTGGGTTGGGTATATCATCCTGTTAGGTTCTACTACCTGTATACAGGAATAGAACTGGGTTGGGTATATCATCCTGTTAGGTTCTACTACCCGTATATGGGAATAGAACTGGGTTGGGTATATCATACTGTTAGGTTCTACTACCGGTATACAGGAATAGAACTGGGTTGGGTATATCATCCTGTTAGGTTCTACTACCCGTATACAGGAATATAACTGGGTTGGGTATATCATCCTGTTAGGTTCTACTACCCGTATACAGGAATAGAACTGCGTTGGGTATATCATCCTGTTAGGTTCTACTACCCGTATACAGGAATATAACTGCGTTGGGTATATCATCCTGTTAGGTTCTACTACCCGTATACAGGAATAGATCTGGGTTGGGTATATCATCCTGTTAGGTTCTACTACCTGTATATGGGAATATAACTGGGTTGGGTATATCATCCTGTTAGGTTCTACTACCCGTATATGGGAATAGAACTAGGTTGGGTATATCATCCTGTTAGGTTCTACTACCTGTATATGGGAATAGAACTGGATTGGGTATATCATCCTGTTAGGTTCTACTACCTGTATACAGGAATAGAACTGGGTTTTTCTACAGTACCACACAGATAAGTCACTCAGTCCACATTACATAGAACCTGATTATGACAAAATCATGGGGCACCATGACAGATTCAACCAAAGGCAGTGCAGAGACAGTGGGTCCCACACCAATGAAAAGGCTGGCCCTGACCTCTCTGACACTGCCCTGACCTCTCTGACACTGCCATGACCTCTCTGACACTGCCCTGACCTCTCTGACACCGCCCTGACCTCTCTGACACTGCCCTGACCTCTCTGACACTGCCCTGACCTCTCTGACACTGCCCTGACCTCTCTGACACTGCCCTGACCTCTCTGACACTGCCCTGACCTCTCTGACACTGCCCTGACCTCTCTGACACTGCCCTGACCTCTCTGACACTGCCCTGACCTCTCTGACACTGCCCTGACCTCTCTGACACTGCCCTGACCTCTCTGACACTGCCCTGACCTCTCTGACACTGCCCTGACCTCTCTGACACTGCCCTGACCGCCCTGACCTTGCCCTGACCTCTCTGACACTGCCCTGACCTCTCTGACACCGCCCTGACCTCTCTGACACCGCCCTGACCTCTCTGACACTGCCCTGACCTCTCTGACACTGCCCTGACCTCTCTGCCCTGACCTCTCTGTCACTGCCCTGACCTCTCTGACACCGCCCTGACCTCTCTGACACTGCCCTGACCTCTCTGACACTGTCCTGACCTCTCTGACACTGACCCTCTGACTGCCCTGACCTCTGACACTGTCCTGACCTCTCTGACACTGCCCTGACCTCTCTGACACTGCCCTGACACTGCCCTGACCTCTCTGACACTGTCCTGACCTCTCTGACACTGCCCTGACCTCTCTGACACTGCCCTGACCTCTCTGACACTGTCCTGACCTCTCTGACACTGCCCTGACCTCTCTGACACTGCCCTGACCTCTCTGACACTGTCCTGACCTCTCTGACACTGCCCTGACCTCTCTGACACTGCCCTGACCTCTCTGACACTGCCCTGACCTCTCTGACACTGCCCTGACCTCTCTGACACTGCCCTGACCTCTCTGACACTGCCCTGACCTCTCTGACACTGCCCTGACCTCTCTGACACCGCCCTGACCTCTCTGACACCGCCCTGACCTCTCTGACCGCCCTGACCTCTCTGACACTGACCTCTCTGACACTGCCCTGACCTCTCTGACACTGACCCCTGACCTGACCTCTGACACTGCCCTGACCTCTGACACTGCCCTGACACTGCCATGACCTCTCTGACACCGCCCTGACCTCTCTGACACTCTGACACTGACACCCTGACCTCTCTGACACTGCCCTGACCTCTCTGACACCGCCCTGACCTCTCTGACACCTCTCTGACACCGCCCTGCCCTGACACTGCCCCTCTGACACTGTCCTGACCTCTCTGACACTGCCCT
This sequence comes from Oncorhynchus keta, assembly GCF_023373465.1. Lineage (NCBI taxonomy): Eukaryota > Metazoa > Chordata > Actinopteri > Salmoniformes > Salmonidae > Oncorhynchus > Oncorhynchus keta. The sequence continues at coordinate 3,331,385 of NC_068430.1, read as the reverse complement.
GACCTCTCTGACACTGTCCTGACCTCTCTGACACTGCCCTGACCTCTCTGACACTGCCCTGACCTCTCTGACACTGCCCTGACCTCTCTGACACCGTCCTGACCTCTCTGACACTGCCCTGACCTCTCTGACACTGCCCTGACCTCTCTGACACTGTCCTGACCTCTCTGACACTGCCCTGACCTCTCTGACACTGCCCTGACACTGCCCTGACCTCTCTGACACTGCCCTGACCTCTCTGACACTGCCCTGACCTCTCTGACACTGTCCTGACCTCTCTGACACTGTCCTGACCTCTCTGACACTGCCCTGACCTCTCTGACACTGCCCTGACCTCTCTGACACTGTCCTGACCTGACCTCTGACACTGACCTCCTGACACCTCTCTGACACCTGACACTGCCCTGACCTCTCTGGACACTGACCTCCTGACTGCCCTCTCTGACACTGCCCTGACCTCTCTGACACTGACCTCCTGACCTCTCTGACACTGTCCTGACCTCTCTGACACTGCCCTGACCTCTCTGACACTGCCCTGACCTCTCTGACACTGCCCTGACCTCTCTGACACCGCCCTGACCTCTCTGACACTGCCCTGACCTCTCTGACACTGCCCTGACCTCTCTGACACCGCCCTGACCTCTCTGACACTGCCCTGACCTCTCTGACACTGTCCTGACCTCTCTGACACTGCCCTGACCTCTCTGACACTGCCCTGACCTCTCTGACACTGCCCTGACCTCTCTGACACCTGCCCTGACCTGACACTCTGACACTGCCCTGACCTCTCTGACACTGCCCTGACCTCTCTGACACCTGCCCTGACCTCTCTGACACTGCCCTGACTCTGACACTGTCCTGACCTCTCTGACACTGTCCACTGCCCTGACCTCTCTGACACTGCCCTGACCTCTCTGACACTGCCCTGACCTCTCTGACACTGCCCTGACCTCTCTGACACTGCCCTGACCTCTCTGACACTGCCCTGACCTCTCTGACTGATGATGCTTGGATCTGTTCGTTGACGGTTCTGCCTATATAGATCAAACTACGGGGAAGAAACATGCAGGGTTTGGTATTGTGACAATTGATAGATCCACTCACATACAACAACCATTACCAGATACTTTCTCATCGCAACAGGCTGAACTTCTGGCACTAACCACTGCCCGTAAAACGGGAGAAGGGAAAGGGTTACCATTTTCCTTGATTCTGCTTGTGCAATAGGGGTTAGTTTCTCCTGGTTGTGGTGTCTGGAGGAGAAGGGTTTTTTTTACAATTCTTCTGGAAGTACTATCCCTTATTGAATTATGCTTTTAGATCTCATAGAGGCCATGATGCTGCTCTCCGCTTTGGCTATTTTTCACACCGGGGGGAATTATTTAGTTGAATATGGGTCACGCCGTGGCAGATGAGGCTGCTATCTTGGCTGCCTCAAAGTGTCAAAGCCACTCCATGTTCTTCTCTGCTACTGTTGGGAAAGACACTGATGATTTGGCATCTTAACAGGCTTTGGATGTTGGTTCTCATTTGGTATGGAAACTACAGGGTTGTAAACTTGACCCCGTTTCGAAAACTTGGAGACAGACTGTCTGGCAGACCATGTTATGGTATGGTATGGGATGACCCATTTTTCAAGGGGGGATATGATAGAGGCAATTTCTTTGGAATGGTTTTGTCCTAATTTGACTCAGCATGTGAAACAGTTTCTGTTTCGATGTGCTACTTGCATGCAATTTAACATTGCCAAAGGGACACCTCTGAAAATGGGTCATTTCCCTACGTCAAGAGGACTATTTGTCCATCTTGCCATGGATTTTATAGATCTCGCAGAAAGAAAACAAAGGAAAAGGTACTGTTTAGTCCTTATTGACAGGTTCACCAGGGGTGGGTGGAGGCATTTCCCACAACACACTGTGATGCAGTAGCAAAGCTACTAATGAGGGAGATCATAGATTTGATGTTCCTAAGGTTTTAGCTGCAGACAATGGTACCCACTTCACTGGTGATGTAGTGAAGCAGGTAGCCATAATGATGGGAGTGGACAAGACGTTTGTGTCCATCTACCACCCCCAGAGTAATGGGGTTATTGAGAGAGCTCGAGCTAATCAATCCATTTCATAATACCTTTATTGAACTAGGCAAGTCAGTTAAGAACACATTCTTACTTTCAATGACAGCCTAGGAACAGTCAGTTAACTGCCTTGTTTAGGGGCAAATTGACAGATTTCCACCTTGGCAGCTCAGGGATTCGATCTTGCAACCTTCCGGTTACTAGTCCAACCCTCTAACCACTAGGCTACCTGCCTCCCCGATTTAACAAGGGTTAACTAAGGCATGCCACTCCACCAATACATCTTGGTTGGATTATTTAGCACTGGTGTTAATGAAAATGTACAGTAGTGTCAATAGAAGCCTGGGGTGTTACACCACATGAAATGTTGACAGGAAGACCCATGATTGTTCCAACACACAGACCCATGACTGTTCCAACACACAGACCCATGACTGTTCCAACACACAGACCCATGACTGTTCCAACACACAGACCCATGACTGTTCCAACACACAGACCCATGACTGTTCCAACACACAGACCCATGACTGTTCCAACACACAGATCCATGACTGTTCCAACACACAGACCCATGACTGTTCCAACACACAGACCCATGACTGTTCCAACACACAGACCCATGACTGTTCCAACACACAGACCCATGACTGTTCCAACACACAGACCCATGACTGTTCCAACACACAGACCCATGACTGTTCCAACACACAGACCCATGACTGTTCCAACACACAGACCCATGACTGTTCCAACACACAGACCCATGACTGTTCCAACACACAGACCCATGACTGTTCCAACACACAGACCCATGACTGTTCCAACACACAGACCCATGACTGTTCCAACACACAGACCCATGACTGTTCCAACACACAGGCCCATGACTGTTCCAACACACAGACCCATGACTGTTCCAACACACAGACCCATGACTGTTCCAACACACAGACCCATGACTGACAGACAAAATAGACTCTAGCCGAAGTAGAACACGGAGTACATGAAAGAGCTAACTACTATTGTCAGATATCTCCTCTCTCACAATTGTTTTTTCTCAGGCTCTTGCTTTGTTTTTATGTTTTGTTGTCTTGGTAAATGGGAAATGAAGAAGACCTGGTTTAATGGTATTGGCTTTACCTGCCTCCTATGATGAATGCAAACAAAGGTTATCAGTCATCATGGCATCGAGCTAAAGGCAAGAGCTGCCGCTTTCAAGGAGCGGGACACTAATCCAGACGCTTATAAGAAATCCCGCTATGCCCTCAGACGAACCATCAAAACAAGCAAAGTGTCAGTGCAGGAGTTTGGAACTCGGTAGTGAATGTTGCAACTAAGGACAGACAAGGTTTATACAGTACGCGCTTCAGCACTTGGCAAATCCAAATCTGTGAGCTTGTTCTTTGCACTTGTATGGAATAGCACTTTGCGGCTGAGCCATGTGTTGCTCCTAGACATTTCCACTTAATGATAACAGCACTCACGGTTGACTGGGACAGCTCTTGCAGAGAAGAAATTTGATGAAGTGACTTGTTGAAAAGGTGGCATCCTATGACGATGCACAGTTGAAAGTCACTGAGCTTTTCAGTAAGGCCATTCTAACACCAATGTTTGTCTATGCACTGTGACAACTGATCAATCACCAGCCACACAGCTGGGCCTGGCCTGCACTGATCACTGTCGTCTTTGGATTCAACCTCACCATCACTTGCCTCGTGGAATTGGGCCAGTTAGGTGTGTGTGTGTGTGTGTGTGTGTGTGTGTGTGTGTGTGTGTGTGTGTGTGTGTGTGTGTGTGTGTGTGTGTGTGTGTTTGTGCATGCGCAGGCGCAGGCACGCAGGCAGATGGTTTTCCTGTGTTTTGACTGTGTGTGTGTTTGTGTGTTCCGTGCCTGTGTCCTGACTGTGTTTGTTTGTGCGTGTGCGTGCGTGCGTGTGTGTGTGTGTTGTGTGTTCCGTGCCTGTGTCCTGACTGTGTTTGTTTGTGTGTTCCGTGCCTGTGTCCTGACTGTGTTTGTTTGTGCGTGTGTGTGTGTGTGTTGTGTGTTCCGCGCCTGTGTCCTGACTGTGTATGTGTGTGAACTGTGCCTGTGTTTTGTTTGACTGCTGAAAGACATGACATTGGATGGAGATTGACCTATTACATTTGTAGTTATGGACCATGAGATGGTCGCTGATGCGGTTAAAGTTGTCAAAAGGTGTTCTTTAGTGCTGAATGGTTTACCTTATAAATGTCCCATATAGAAAAGTGTCACACCCTAATCTGTTTCACCTGACTTTGTGATTGTCTCAATCCCCCTGCAGGTGCTGCCCACCTTCCCCATTATCCCCTGTGTATTTATACCTGTGTTCTCTGTTTGTCTGTTCCCAGTTTGTTTTTGTTTTTCAAGCTTATCAGCGTTTTTCCTCTGTCTCTCGATTATTTTTGTTTCCTAGTTTCCCCGTTCTTCCTGCCCTGACCCTGACCCTGACCCTGACCCCGAGCCCGAGCCCGAGCCCGAGCCCGAGCCCGAGCCCGAGCCCGAGCCCGAGCCCGGCCCGAGCCCGAGCCCGAGCCCGAGCCCGAGCCCGAGCCCGAGCCTGAGCCTGACCCCGAGCCCGAGCCCGAGCCTGACCCCGAGCCCGAGCCCGAGCCCGAGCCTGAGCCTGACCCTGACCCTGAGCCTTCCTGCCATCCTGTGCCTTTGCCGCACCTATCTGGATTGCTAACTTCTCCCTAAACTTGAATTGTCCTTTTGCCTGTTCGAATAATAAACTTTGTTATTTCAACACTGTCTGCACCTGGGTCTTACCTTAGAAGAGATTGAAAAAACATATTACTTTTAAAAGTGTGCAGTACATGCTGGTTAGATGTTATTTACCACTACCTCTAGAGGCTGGGATTCATATATTATTTACCTCATATGGTTAAAGTGATTTCGAAGGGATGTGGTATGCAGAAGTTAAGTCTCTCGACGACAAACGAAAAATGTTGCAAAATGTTTTATTCAACTAAAAGTAAAAAAAAAAAAAAAATCTCTGATTGACATGATAATTTGCAAACGTAATGTAGTAACACAGAATGATAAAAGGATTCAAGCGCTGCTGGAAATAAATGTATTATTTTCCTCAGCTTCCGATGTTTTTTTTAAAGGCTGTATTCACAAATTATTCTCCTGGTTCACTGTAGTTTAATGGGAATAAACCACGGTGAAGAATGTATGGTGTTATTTTAAGCATCCTCAGTGTAATGACGCAAAAATAAACCAATTCAACCTCTAGAACATGTAGGAATACATGCAAATGTAGAGATTTTTGCGAATGTTCCAATATATTGTTTTGACATATAATGTATTGTTCCTAAAAACACAACAGCCAAGGATGGAAATGTATTGATTACATGCGTTTATTACACGCAAATTGACCATTTCTGTTACTGATCAGCAAAGAGACAATTTCATTAAGCCCATGTGTGAACAGCAGTTCTAGAACATTCATCCATGTGTGAACAGCAGTTCTAGAACATTCAGACATGTGTGAACAGCAGTTCTAGAACATTCAGACATGTGTGAACAGCAGTTATATAACATTCAGCCATGTGTGAACAGCAGTTATATAACATTCAGCCATGTGTGAACAGCAGTTCTAGAACATTCATCCATGTGTGAACAGCAGTTCTAGAACATTCATCCATGTGTGAACAGCAGTTATAGAACATTCAGCCATGTGTGAACAGCAGTTATATAACATTCAGCCATGTGTGAACAGCAGTTATATAACATTCAGCCATGTGTGAACAGCAGTTATATAACATTCAGCCATGTGTGAACAGCAGTTATATAACATTCAGCCATGTGTGAACGGCAGTTCTAGAACATTCATCCATGTGTGAACAGCAGTTCTAGAACATTCAGCCATGTGTGAAAGGCAGTTCTAGAACATTCATCCATCTAGTGAACAGCAGTTCTAGAACATCCATGTGTGAACAGCAGTTCTATAACATTCAGCCATGTGTGAACAGCAGTTATATAACATTCAGCCATGTGTGAACGGCAGTTCTAGAACATTCATCCATGTGTGAACAGCAGTTCTAGAACATTCAGCCATGTGTGAAAGGCAGTTCTAGAACATTCATCCATGTGTGAACGGCAGTTCTAGAACATTCATCCATGTGTGAACAGCAGTTCTAGAACATTCAGCCATGTGTGAAAGGCAGTTCTAGAACATTCATCCATGTGTGAACAGCAGTTCTAGAACATTCAGCCATGTGTGAAAGGCAGTTCTAGAACATTCAGCCATGTGTGAACGGCAGTTCTAGAACATTCAGCCATGTGTGAAAGCAGTTCTAGAACATTCAGACATGTGAACAGCAGTTCTAGAACAGTGAACAGCAGTTATATAACATTCAGCCATGTGAACAGCAGTTATATAACATTCAGCCATGTGTGAACAGCAGTTCTAGAACATTCATCCATGTGTGAACAGCAGTTCTAGAACATTCATCCATGTGTGAACAGCAGTTCTAGAACATTCATCCATGTGTGAACAGCAGTTCTAGAACATTCATCCATGTGTGAACAGCAGTTCTAGAACATTCATCCATGTGTGAACAGCAGTTCTAGAACATTCAGCCATGTGTGAAAGGCAGTTCTAGAACATTCAGCCATGTGTGAACGGCAGTTCTAGAACATTCAGCCATGTGTGAACAGCAGTTATATAACATTCAGCCATGTGTGAACAGCAGTTATAGAACATTCAGCCATGTGTGAACAGCAGTTCTAGAACATTCATCCATGTGTGAACAGCAGTTCTAGAACATTCAGCCATGTGTGAAAGGCAGTTATAGAACATTCAGCCATGTGTGAACGGCAGTTCTAGAACATTCAGAAATGTGTGAACAGCAGTTCTAGAACATTCAGAAATGTGTGAACAGCAGTTCTAGAACATTCAGAAATGCGTGAACAGCAGTTCTAGAACATTCAGCCATGTGTGAACAGCAGTTCTAGAACATTCATCCATGTGTGAACAGCAGTTCTAGAACATTCAGCCATGTGTGAAAGGCAGTTATAGAACATTCAGCCATGTGTGAACGGCAGTTCTAGAACATTCAGAAATGTGTGAACAGCAGTTCTAGAACATTCATCCATGTGTGAACAGCAGTTCTAGAACATTCATCCATGTGTGAACAGCAGTTCTAGAACATTCAGCCATGTGTGAACGGCAGTTCTAGAACATTCAGAAATGTGTGAACAGCAGTTTTAGAACATTCATCCATGTGTGAACAGCAGTTCTAGAACATTCAGACAGAAACAGTTCTAGAACATTCAGCCATGTGTGAACGGCAGTTCTAGAACATTCAGAAATGTGTGAACAGCAGTTCTAGAACATTCATCCATGTGTGAACAGCAGTTCTAGAACATTCATCCATGTGTGAACAGCAGTTCTAGAACATTCAGCCATGTGTGAACGGCAGTTCTAGAACATTCAGAAATGTGTGAACAGCAGTTTTAGAACATTCAGCCATGTGTGAACAGCAGTTCTAGAACATTCAGACATGTGTGAACAGCAGTTCTAGAACATTCAGCCATGTGTGAACGGCAGTTCTAGAACATTCAGCCATGTGTGAACGGCAATTCTAGAACATTCAGCCATGTGTGAATAGAGGTGCTAGAGCATATGAGTGGGTAACAGGTAGTATAGTATCCACCCAACAGCCTCCATACACTTTTAAGTGGGTAACAGGTAGTACAGTATCCACTCAGCAGCCTCCATACACATATCGTCTGAAGTTCTGCCTCAACAGTGCCTTTCATCCTCTGTTGTACTAAAAAAGTCTGAATACGGAAGATGTTTGAAAGCCATATGGTGGGTACAGTATGTCTATCGAGTTATGTGTCAGTCATCTTGTCCACATCCCATCAATCTATCGTTTTGTCTTTCCACGTGTAGTTATCATGGGGTGGCAGGGTAGCCTAGTGGTTAGAGTGTAGAGGTGGCAGGGTCAAAGCCTAGTGACAACGTAGAGTCTGGTGGCAGGGTAGCCTAGTGGTTAGAGTGTAGAGGTGGCAGGGTAGCCTAGTGGTTAGACCAGTTAGAGGCGGCAGGGTAACCTAGTGGTTAGAGTGTAGAGGTGGCAGGGTAGCCTAGTGGTTAAGCTGTTGTAGAGGCGGCAGGGTAGCCTAGTGTTCCTAGAGTGTAGAGGTGGCAGGGCAGCCTAGACCAGACTGTTGTGACCAGTTAAACGGAAGGTTGCAAGTTCAAACCCTGAGCTGACAACCTAGACCAAACCTGTCTATTCCTAGACCAGTTAACCCACTGTTCCTAGACCAGTTAACCCACTGTTCCTAGACCAGTTAACCCACTGTTCCTAGACCAGTTAACCCACTGTTCCTAGACCAGTTAACCCACTGTTCCTAGACCAGTTAACCCACTGTTCCTAGACCAGTTAACCCACTGTTCCTAGACCAGTTAACCCACTGTTCCTAGACCAGTTAACCCACTGTTCCTAGACCAGTTAACCCACTGTTCCTAGACCGTCATTGAAAATAAGAATTTGTTCTTAACTGACTTGCCTCGTTAAATAAAGGTACAATAAATAAAAAATCAAGCTCACTGTATAAATCTCTTCCGCTATAACTAAATAATAACTATATATAACTATAACTAAATGATAACTATATATAACTATAACTAAATGATAACTATATATAACTATAACTAAATGCAGAATAACCCATTCTAGACCAGTTAACCCCACTGTTCCTAGACCAGTTAACCCACTGTTCCTAGACCAGTTAACCCACTGTTTTAGACCTCAACTGTATTTGATTTTAACTCTAGACTACATTATTGAAACTGTATTTGATATTTAACTCTAGACTACATTATAGTGGGTACTGTATTTAAAAATTTTAACTCTAGTATACATTTTAGTGGGTACTGTATTTGATTTTAAATCTAGACTACATTATAGTGGGTACTGTATTTGATTTTAACTCTAGACTACATTATAGTGGGTACTGTATTTGATTTTAACTCTAGACTACATTATAGTGGGTACTGTATTTGATTTTAACTCTAGACTACATTATAGTGGGTACTGTATTTGATTTTAACTCTAGACTACATTATAGTGGGTACTGTATTTGATTTTAAATCTAGACTACATTATAGTGGGTACTGTATTTGATTTTAACTCTAGACTACATTATAGTGGGTACTGTATTTGATTTTAACTCTAGACTACATTATAGTGGGTACTGTATTTGATTTTAACTCTAGACTACATTATAGTGGGTACTGTATTTGATTTTAACTCTAGACTACATTATAGTGGGTACTGTATTTGATTTTAACTCTAGACTACATTATAGTGGGTACTGTATTTGATTTTAACTCTAGACTACATTATAGTGGGTACTGTATTTGATTTTAACTCTGGACTACATTATAGTGGGTACTGTATTTGATTTTAACTCTAGACTACATTATAGTGGGTACTGTATTTGATTTTAACTCTAGACTACATTATAGTGGGTACTGTATTTGATTTTAACTCTAGACTACATTATAGTGGGTACTGTATTTGATTTTAACTCTAGACTACATTATAGTGGGTACTGTATTTGATTTGAACTCTAGACCACATTATAGTGGGTACTGTATTTGATTTTAACTCTAGACTACATTATAGTGGGTACTGTATTTGATTTTAACTCTAGACTACATTATAGTGGGTAATGTATTTTATGATTTAATAAAATCAGGAATAAGGACATTATTTAGTGTTAGAAACACAGTAAATCAAACTGTTTTTTTCAACTGACACATGAAAGAAAGATGGCCGATGTGATAAATCCAATATATTATAACCATATTGGTCTCTGTTTATAATGAAATTACACCTGTTAGGTTTGGTTTAGCTTGATGTAGCAAGACGTGGTGTGTTAGCAATGTGAATGAGAAGCCCAGATATACTGGAAACGTGATGGATACGAATGAAAGGTTAGCTATATTAAGGAAACACTTTTGGTGGTTAGTAGTGATGATAACATGATATAGTTTGTTATTAAAAGAGAGACGGCCCCAGCGAACAATCTTTTTGTTCCCTAAACGTTAGGTGGAAGTCGCTCCTTGACACTGTTTGGTATAACAAGGCTTTGTAATTGAGCACTAACAGGCTGGTACCAGGCTAAGAATGTTCTGTGAGATTCAAATCAGAATTCCTCTCTAAGGTTCTATTCCTCCGGAATGAAATCGTTCTAGAACTCATTAATAGTTCTGTGGTTACGCCTGTCTGTTCTCCCCTCCTACTGAAACATGGGTGGATTTCTACTACAGCAATGTGCAATGATGTTTCCTCTACAATTCATATTCATGGAGGATAAACAAGTATTCAATCAAAAAATGAGAACATTTCTTGGCTTTTGAATGGCATCAAAATGTGAACATCAATCAATCATTGATAAACATTGCACTTGACTGCACTCCAATAACATCGCAAAAAGTAATAATTCAAAACTACTCAATCAACCACGTAATCTTACAGGAGTCAGAAGGTGTGTGTGTGTGTGTGTGTGGTGGGAAGAGCAGGGCGTAAAAAGCATCTCCAACTAGAGCCGTCAGCTCCTCAGTCCAAAGCAAGGCAGGGGTATAGATCATGGCTTCTCCCTCTCTCTCTCTCTCTCTCTCTCTCTCTCTCTCTCTCTCTCTCTCTCTCTCTCTCTCTCTCTCTCTCTCTCTCTCTCTCTCTCTCTCTCTCTCTCTCTGTCTCTCTCTCTCTCTCCCCCTCTCTCTCTCTCTCTCTCTCTCTCTCTCTCTCTCTCTCTCTCTCTCTCTCTCTCTCTCTCTCTCTCTCTCTCTCTCTCTCTCTCTCTCTCTCTCTCTCTCTCTCTCTCTCTCTCTCTCTCTCTCTTCCAAAACATTCCATAGTTCCACCACCAGTTACAGCTCTAAGCATTATTTTCTGTTGCATTCGTCTTGTGTCTCAAATCTCCAATGAGTCTTAATTAGGAGCAGAGCTTTATTGTCGTGCACCTTCCTGAAATGACAGGTAGTCTCGTCTGTCTCTGCCTCCCTCCCTCTCTGCCTCCCTCCCTGCCTCCCTCTCTGCCTCCCTCTCTGCCTCCCTCCCTCCCTCCAGTTACAGCTCTAAGCCTGCCTCTCCCCTCTTAATTAGGAGCAGAGCTCGTGCCCCCTGAAATGACTAGTCTCCCTCTGTGCCTCCCTCCCTCCCTCCCTCCCTCCCTGCCTCCCTCTCTGCCTCCCTCCTTCCCTCCCTGCCCCTCCCTCCGTCCTGCCTCCCTCCCTCCCTCCCCTCCCCTCTGCCTCCCCTCCCTCCCTCTCCCTCTGTGCCTCCCTCCCTCCCTGCCTCCCTCCCTCCCTCCCTGCCTCCCTCCCTCCCTCCCTGCCTCTCTGTCTCCCTCCCTCCCCCTCTCTGCCTCCCTCCTCTCTGCCTCCCTCCCTGCCTCCCTCCCTCCCTCCCTCCCTCCCTGCCTCCTCCCTCCCTCCCTGCCTCCCTGCCTCCCTCCCTCCCTCCCTGCCTCCCTCCCTCCCTCCCTCCCTGCCTCCCTGCCTCCCTCCCTCCCTGCCTCCCCTCCCCCCTCCCTACCTGCCTCCCTCTGTGCCTCCCTCCCTCTCTGCCTCCCCCTGCCTCCCTCCCTCCCTTCCTGCCTCCCTCCCCTCCCTCCCTCCTCTGCCTGCCCCCCCCTCTCCCCTCTGCCTGCCTCCCTCTGCCTCCCTCCCTCCCTGCCTCCCTCCCCCTGCCTCACACCCTCCTGCCTCCCTCCCTCCCTCCCTCCTGCCCCCTCCCTGCCTCCCTCCCCCTCCCTCTCTGCCTCCCTCCCTCCCTCCCTCCCTCCCTCCCTCCCTCCCCTGCCTCCCTGCCTCCCTCCCTCCCTCTCTGCCTCCCTCCCTCTCTGCCTCTCTCCCTCCGTCTCCCTCTCTGCCTCCCTCCCTCCCTCCCTCTCTGCCTCCCTCCCTCCCTCTCCCTCCCTGCCTCCCTCCCTCCCTCTCCCTCCCTGCCTCCCTCCCTCCTTCCCTGTCTTCTTTGTTCATTGCTTCTAGATAGGCCACAATTAATCACTGCCAGTGGTAGACAGTCAGATGTGAAATTTACATAATGTAATAGCAACGTATTGTCTTAAGGTTAGGAAATGGAGTATTTGAGTCACATGGTACACTCCCGCTAGGGTGTCAACTCCTCAGCTTTGAGGCTCCCAAATGGAGCCCTATTCTATATTTAGTGGGCTGTGTGGAACCCTGGAATGTGGTCTAAAGTAGTGCATTGGATAGGGAATAGGGTGCCGTTTGGCACTCTCTACTATAAGAGAGAATCATCGGCCCTGGAGGCTTCAGAGCGTCTCTTCAATATCCACGTAACTACGGCAACACGTTATTCAGTACAGTGGGCCGTACGGTGTTCAGAGACCACACCACTAAACACAGGGTACTATCCCAGTGGGCTGTAGGGTGTTCAGAGACCACACCACTAAACACAGGGTACTATTCCAGTGGGCTGTAGGGTGTTCAGAGACCACACCACTAAACACAGGACACTATCCCAGTGGGCTGTAGGGTGTTCAGAGACCACACCACTAAACACAGGACACTATCCCAGTGGGCTGTAGGGTGTTCAGAGACCACACCACTAAACACAGGACACTATCACAGTGGGCTGTAGGGTGTTCAGAGACCACACCACTAAACACAGGGTACTATCCCAGTGGGCTGTAGGGTGTTCAGAGACCACACCACTAAACACAGGACACTATCCCAGTGGGCTGTAGGGTGTTCAGAGACCACACCACTAAACACAGGGTACTATCCCAGTGGGCTGTAGGGTGTTCAGAGACCACACCACTAAACACAGGGTACTATCCCAGTGGGCTGTTCAGGGTGTTCAGAGACCACACCACTAAACACAGGGTACTATCCCAGTGGGCTGTAGGGTGTTCAGAGACCACACCACTAAACACAGGACACTATCCCAGTGGGCTGTAGGGTGTTCAGAGACCATACCACTAAACACAGGACACTATCCCAGTGGGTTGAGGGAAAATAACCACGTGTGTTGCGTTGATCACTGATTCTTACTATACTAGGTGTTTTGAGAGCACACCAGCAAACAAAGGGTACTTTTCCCTATAGTGAACTAGGGTTTTGACCACACCATTAAACACAGGACACCATCCCAGTGGGCTGTAGGGTGTTCAGAGACCAGACCACTAAACACAGGGTTTTCCCAGTGGGAACTAGGGTGTTTGTTCAGAGACCACACCCTAAACACAGAGATGTGTTTGGGGCTCAGACCTCCAGAGGGATGTGTCTGGGGCTCTCACCTCCAGGAGATGTGTTTGGGGCTCAACCTCCAGACAGATGTGTTTGGGGCTCAGAGACCAGACCATAAACACAGGGGCTCAACCCCAGGGCTGTGTTTCAGGGACCACACCACCAAACACAGGACACTCATCCCAGTGGGCTGTGTTTGGGGCTCAGACCACCAGAAACACAGGGCACTACCTCCAGGGCTGTGTTTCAGAGGCTCACACCCTAAACACAGGGACTATGTTTGGGCTCAACCTCCAGAGGGTGTTCAGGGGCTCACACCCTAAACCAGGACATGTCCCAGTGGGCTACCTCCAGAGATGTGTCAGAGGCCAACCTAAACACAGGACAGATCCCAGTGGGCTGTAGGGGCTCAGACCCACCATTAAACAGATGTGTTTGGGGCCATCCCAGTGGGTGTTAGGGGCTCAGACCTCCAGAGATAAACACAGGGCTCAACCTCCAGAGATGTGTTTGGGGCTCAACCTCCAGAGATGTAAACACAGGGCTCAATCCCAGTGGGTGTAGGGGGCTCAGACCACACCTCCAGAGATGTACACAGGGCTCAACCTCCAGAGATGTGTTTCAGGGGCCATACCCTAAACACAGGACATATGTTTGGGTTGAGGGAACCTCCACGATGTGTTTGGGGCTCACTGATTCCTACCAGAGATGTGTCTGGGGCTTTACCTCCAGAGATGTGTTTGGGGCTCAACCTCCAGAGATGTGTCTGGGGCTCAACCCCAGTAGAGCACGTTTCTGTCTGACACTCGGACAGGAAGCATTTCATCTATAGTTGACGGAATGGATCTACACATCCTATCTCTATACATCCTCCACCCCCAACCCCACCCCCATCACTTTTCTTCCCCAACCCCCACCCCCACCCCCAGCCCTAGTCTTCCTCTACCACCACCCCCAGGCCTAGTCTTCCCCCACCCCCCCACCACCAGCCCAACCACCACCCCCAGGCCTAGTCTTCCCTACCACCACCACCCCCAGCCCTAGTCTTCCCCATACCACCACCCCCAGCCCTAGTCTTCCTCACCATCACCCCCAGGCCTAGTCTTCCCCACCATCCCCCCCCCTAGTCTTCCTCTACCACCACCCCCAGGCCTAGTCTTCCTCTACCATCACCCCCCCCTACCACCATCACCCCCAGCCTTAGTCTTCCTCTACAACCACCCCCAGCCCTAGTCTTCCTCTACCACCACCCCCAGCCCTAGTCTTCCTCTACCATCACCCCCAGCCCTAGTCTTCCTCACCATCACCCCCAGCCCTAGGGTCTTGCCCTAGTAATGACATGCAGTGCCACCACCCCCAGTTATTCTCCCCTGTAAGGGGTCTTCCAGTAATACAGTTACCCCCATGTCCTGTAAGGGGTAATACAATAGTAATAGTAGGGTATAATGGTAATATAGTAATACAATAATGCAGCCTCCATTTCCTGTAGCCTGCTAGAGTTAACAGTACTTATGCTTGGCACTTAACTGTGAAAGCAATAGAAGATGACCCCTCAGCGGGAAAATGGCATTCGTGAATACAGTCAGTGCCATGTTTTGGATTTGAAATAGATGGTAAGGGAACAATTCCTAGTGTTATCTAGTGTGTCTTTGTATGTATGGCTGGCTGCCAATATTGTATTGTATTTGCCCAAAGGGCCAACTTATCCTGTGGCAATCCTGCAGCCGTTGCAGCTTTGCACATCATCCTTATCAAATAAATAAATAAAATCTAATACTAATGGATAAATATTTAGGCTGAGGCTATGTGGTTTGGAATTCCATCATTAAACAGTGAGTGCCAGGCACTGACCTGCGAAGCAATCGGAATGATTATCACATTATCCAATAAGATTCAAACGTTCTTCCACTCCCATCCAACCATCCACCACTACCACCTAGGCCTAACCCCGCCCCCAACCATGCGTTGCTATGGCAACGGCATCTCCTTTTAGATTGAAGCCCTCTGCAGTCCACGCATTGGATTTCACGCACTATGAACACAAAAGACAAAAGGCCTTACACACCTTTTAATATCAACAAGTTTGAAGTCCTCTGGGAGATAATCGATAATACGGTCCGGGTCAACGGCACGACATAAGGAATAGGGTGTAATTTGGCAAGAACATCAGTAATTAGAAGGAACGCATATCGTTCACTCAGAAATGTGAGTTTTTTTGATTTACGACCTTAATGTCAAAGGTCAGGTCATAGGTCACGTACATGTATGCACATAAAGTTGGCCAGGTGGTTTAGGAGAATGTGAGTGTTGGTTGATGATGTTTAGGCATATTCCAAACCTTTGTATGTGAGTGAGAGTGTTTTATTTCTTCCCCTGGGTGATCCAAATCCGTTCCTACTAAACTAGTGATGTCTCCCAAATGGCACCCTATTCCCTATGTAGTGCACTACTCTTATAGGAGTAGTATAGTAGTGCACTAAGGAGGGAATAGGGTGACATTTGTGATGCTAAATCTATGGATCGTCGTACAATATTTTAGATAGAATATAAATATTGCCATTGGTATGCAAACAGCTATTCAATTCAGATTCTATCTGGTTTGCATTTATGCTTAACAAAGCTCAACAATTGGTTAGTGCTGAGTGATTAGTGCTTTATGAGGTCGGATGGGTTTTGCATCGCAAAAAAATATTTATTAATTAAATTCATTGTGAAATATCTTGAAATGTGAACTTGAAAATACTTCAGATTTTGAATTGAAAATGTAAAACATTTCGTTGTCCCTAAATAATAATACATAATAATAAATAAATACATTTATTTAAATAAATATAAATAAATATTTAAAAAACGCTTAATAAGGGTCACACACAGTTTCTTCTCTTCTCGTCTAAAACAAATATACTTTACCTTAAATATATTATACTTTACTTTACTTAACAAAACCGTTTGACATAGAAATACCAGATTTTTAGCAGGTTTTTTGAAATAATAATAATAATTAATTAGGACAAATATGAATAACATTCCACCCATTAAAAGGGCTACTAAGAACCAAACGATGGTTGTGACGGTCCATTACTGCTTATCACTTATTAATAACATTCCACCCATTAAAAGGGCTACTAAGAACCAAACGATGGTTGTGACGGTCCATTACTGCTTATCACTTATTAATAACATTCCACCCATTAAAAGGGCTACTAAGAACCAAACGATGGTTGTGACGGTCCATTACTGCTTATCACTTATTAATAACATTCCACCCATTAAAAGGGCTACTAAGAACCAAACGATGGTTGTGACGGTCCATTACTGCTTATCACTTATTAATAACATTTCATTCACTTATAACTTATTAATAATATTTCATTCACTTATAACTTATTAATAATATTTCATTCACTTATAACTTATTAATAATATTTCATTCACTTATAACTTATTCATAATATTTCATTCACTTATAACTTATTAATAATATTTCATTCACTTATAACTTATTAATAATATTTCATTCACTTTATTTAATTTAAATCTTTCAGTTGTAAACATTACTTATTTTTTTTATTTATGTATTATTTGAAGATAACATCTCATGTCTGTTCAGGCAGTTGCAGCCAGACAGAAAGGCAAAACATCTAATGTTATCTCTGTGCTCCCCAACGAGCCATGCTCCTTTTGGACAGTTAAAGAGGAG
>NC_068430.1:3306841-3309341 GCF_023373465.1 Oncorhynchus keta | reverse complement strand
TTAGTCAGTCACCAATTGTGCAAGTTCTCCCAATTAAAAAGATGAGAGAGGCCTGTAATTTTCATCATAGGTACACTTCAACTATGACAGACAAAATTACCAAAGAAATTGCAGAAAATCACATTGTAGGATTTTTAATGAATTAATTTTTTTTTAAACAAAGTATCCAGATAAAAAAATATGATATAACGATCAGATTAATTTTAATTAATTAATTAGGGATAGGCAGGACGCAAATGTCTCAACTGGCCAATTGCCAGGTAAAATGCAGAGATTCAAATAAAATACTATAAAATTCAAACTTTCATTAAATAACACATGTAAGATACTCAATTAAAGCTACACTCGTTGTGAATCCAGCCAACATGTCAGATTTTTTAAATGCTTTTCGGTGAAAGCATAAGAAGCTATTATCTGATAGCTTGCACCATCTGCACCAGCAGTAAACAAAGGGGTTAGCATATTTCAACCCTGCTGGCGCTACACAAAACGCTGAAATAAAATATAAAACATGCATTACCTTTGACAAGCTTCTTTTGTTGGCACTCCCATATGTCCCATAAACATCACAATTGGTCCTTTTGTTCGATAAATTCCGTCCATATATATCCAAAATGTCCATTTATAAAGCGCCTTTGATCCAGAAAAAAAACAGCTTACAAAAAACGCAACGTCACTACAAAATATTTCAAAAGTTGCCTATAAACTTTGCCAAAATATTTCAAACTACTTTTATAATACAACTTTAGGGATTTTTAAACGTTAATAATCGATCAAATTGTAGACGGGGCAATCTGTATTCAATACAGGAAAGAAAACAAACCAGCGCTGCTTTTCACGTCTTGCGCAACTCACAAAAGTGTCCCAAGTTCTGAGTTGGCCTATTTCTTCATAAAGGAACCTCAACCAAATTCCAAAGACTGGTCACATCCAGTGGAAGCGGTAGGGACTGAAAACAGGTTCCTATGAAATATCCTTTGGCAAAGACAATTCAGGGAACAGGGGGGAATTCTGAACAGTTCGTCCTCCGGGTTTTGCCTGCTACATAAGTTCTGTTATACGTACAGACATTATTCAAACAGTTTTAGAAACTTCAGAGGGTTTTCTATCCAAATATATGAATATTCATATTATATGCATATCTTATATTCTTGGCATGAGTAGCAGAAAGTTGAAATTGGGCACGCTATTTATCCGAAAGTGAAAATTCTGCCCCCTATCCTCAAGAGGTTTTAAACCACTTGAGTGTTGCTTTAGCAGTATGCTTAGGGTCATTGTCCTGTTGGAAGGTGAACCTCCGTCCCAGTCTCAAATCTCTGGAAGACTGAAACATGTTTCCCTCAAGAATTTCCTTGTATTTAGTCCATCATTCCTTCAATTTTGACCAGTTTCCCAGTCCCTGCCAATGGAAAAACATCCACACAGCATGATGCTGCCACCACCATGCTTCACTGTGGGGATGGTGTTCTCAGGATGATGAGAGGTGTTGGGTTTGCGCCAGACATACTAGTTTCCTTGATGGCCAAAAAGCAAAATTTTACTGTCATCTGACCCGAGTACCTTCTTTCATATGTTTGGTGTGTCTCCCACATGCCTTTTGGAAAACAGCAAATGTGTTTTCCTATTTCTTTCTTTAAGCAATGGCTTTTTTTCTGGCCACTCTTCCGTAAAGCCCAGCTCTGTGGAGTGTACGGCTTAAAGTGGTCCTATGGACAGATACTCCAATCTTCTCTGTGGAGCTTTGCAGCTGTTTAAGGGTTATCTTTGGTCTCTTTGTTGCCTCTCTGATCAATGCCCTCCTTGCCTGGTCCGTGAGTTTTGGTGGGCGGCCGTCTCTTGGCAGGTTTGTTGTTGTGCCACATTTAACAAAAAAAAATGGATTTAATGGTGCTGTGTGTGATGTTCAAAGTTTCTGATATTTTTATAACTCAACCCTGCTCTGTACTTCTCCACAACTTTGTCCCTTTTTGGAGACCTCCTTGGTCTTCATGGTGCCACTTGAATAGTGGTGTTGCAGACTCTAAGGCCTTTCAGGACAAGTGTATTCAGTTACATTCGGAAGTTTACATACTCTTAGGTTGGAGTCATTAAAACTCATTTTTCAACCACTGCATACATTTCTTGTTAACAACTATAGTTTTGGCCAATAGGTCAGGACATCTACTTTGTGCATGCACAAGTAATTTTTCCAACAATTGTTTACAAACAGATTATTTCCCTTATAATTAACTGTATCACAATTCCAGTGGGTCAGAAGTTTACATACTCTAAGTTGACTGTGCCTTTAAACAGCTTGGAAAATTCCAGAAAAATGTGGTCATTGCTTTAGAAGCTTATGATACACTAATTGACATAATTTGAGTCAATTGGAGGTGTACCTGTGTTCCTGTGGATGTATTTCAAGGCCTAGGAGGATATTCTGCCCGCAAAAAAAACGCATTTTGATTTTAAAAAATCATTATAAAAAAACCTAAAAACAAATAACAATCAAGCCACGTAC
>NC_068430.1:2976673-2996741 GCF_023373465.1 Oncorhynchus keta | reverse complement strand
TGTACTTCGTTGGTTACATATTGCTTGTTTGTCTTGTACCATCTGCTAATGTGGCAATATATTGGATTCTAATGATCGACATGAATTTTGATGACTATAAAATACATCGATGATAATTTATTCTCTCTCCATTTCTTCGAGAATCTCTTAGCAGGTGGTGTTGTATATATAATATGTCCTCCTCCCTAACATAATTATCTAGTTTTCTTTCCAAGCTGAAATTGATGGGGATGATTTACATATCATTCACTTGTGGCACAGGGGAATGACTCGAGTCAGCCATTTGACTCTTCTCATTTGCGGCACGGTAGTATGCAAATGTCATGCCAGTCATCTGCGCTACTGTAGCAAGAAACTGTATAACTCTAACCAACCAGGATGTTTATTCGAGTTTATTTAAACACACCAACTTCAACATCAACAAGGCTGAAATATACATTTTAAAGATTAACTTTGAGCCTTGTTGTTTTGACTTTAAGTAGATTTTAAATAGCATGCTATCTTTGTAAACAGAATGTTGAGACAGCAGGAAGAGGCTTTGCATATACATGCAATATTGTGTTCTATAATATTCTGTGAGGCATCCATTGGAACTCATGGAACTCTTGTAAACTATACTGACAGAAAACAACCGTCATAGCACACAGCAAGAGGGTGTACTGTGTGTGTGTGTGCGTACTGTGTGTGTGCACTGTGTGTGTGTACTGTGTGTGTGTACTGTGTGTGTGTGTGTGTGTATATATATGAGCAATGAATGATGAGCAGACTACCAGTCTCATTACCAGATAGTTAGTAAAAGTAAACTATACTGTACACATCTCAGATGAGAGGGGGAAAGTGGCAAAGAAAGTTTTGAGGAACTGAACTGTTGTGGAACTAGAAAGTGCTGATGTTGTACACTACTGCTAGCAGGAGTTGGCTGATGTCCATGTTTTATTAATTCCCAACACCGCTTAGCCCTACACAGTGAAAAGTCTCTTTCTGTGTGTGTGTGTGTGTGTGTGTGTGTGTGTGTGTGTGTGTGTGTGTGTGTGTGTGTGTGTGTGTGTGTGTGTGTGTGTGTGTCAGGAGAACTAGATTATCTACTCCTGAGAACAACATACAACAGCAGCATCCATCTGATCCACTTGTATATAGCTACACACACACACACACACACACACACGCACGCACGCACGCACGCACGCACGCACGCACAGTTTGATGGAACACGGTTTGATGGAACAATAGTCTGTCTGTTGAACACAGTTTTAGAGAGAACAGAGTTTGAGACAGAACACAGTTTGAGATAGAACAGTCTAAGAGAACACATTTGATAGAACACGTTTGATAAAACACATTTTAACAGAACATATTTTGATAGAACACAATTTGATAGAACACAATTTAACAGAGCACAGTTTGACAGAACACAGTTTTAGACAGAACAGTTTGACAGAACACAGTTTGACGGAACACAGTTTGACGGAACACAGTTTGACAGAACACAGTTTGACGGAACACAGTTTGACAGAACACAGTTTTAGACAGAACAGTTTGACAGAACACAGTTTTAGACAGAACAGTTTGAGATAGAAAACAGATTCAAATAAAAACACAGCTTGATAGAACACAGCTTGATAGAACACAGCTTGATAGAACACAGCTTGATAGAACATAGCTTGATAGAACACAGCTTGATAGAACACAGCTTGATAGAACACAGTTTGACAGAACACAGTTTTAGACAGAACAGTTTGACAGAACACAGTTTTAGACAGAACAGTTTGACAGAACACAGTTTTAGACAGAACAGTTTGAGATAGAAAACAGATTCAAATAAAAACACAGCTTGATAGAACACAGTTGGATAAAGAACACAGCTTGATAGAACACAGTTGGATAAAGAACACAGCTTGATAGAACACAGTTGGATAAAGAACACAGCTTGATAGAACACAGTTGGATAAAGAACACAGCTTGATAGAACACAGTTGGATAAAGAACACAGCTTGATAGAACACAGTTGGATAAAGAACACAGCTTGATAGAACACAGTTGGATAAAGAACACAGCTTGATAGAACACAGTTGGATAAAGAACACAGCTTGATAGAACACAGTTGGATAAAGAACACAGCTTGATAGAACACAGTTGGATAAAGAACACAGCTTGATAGAACACAGTTGGATAAAGAACACAGCTTGATAGAACACAGTTGGATAGAGAACACAATTTGATAGAACAAAAGTTTGATAGAACCCAGATGGATAGAGAACACAGTTTGATAAAGAACACAGCTTGATAGAACACAGCTTGATAGAACACAGTTTGATAAAGAACACAGCTTGATAGAACACAGTTTGATAGAACACAGTTTGATAGAACACAGTTTGATAAAGAACACAGCTTGATAGAACACAGCTTGATAGAACACAGTTTGATAAAGAACACAGTTTGATAGAACACAGTTGGATAGAGAACACAATTTGATAGAACAAAAGTTTGATAGAACCCAGATGGATAGAGAACACAGTTTGATAGAGAACACAGTTTGATAGAGAATACAGGTTGATATAGAACAGTCTGAACGAACACAGTCTGATATAACACAGTTTGATAGAGAACGCAGTCTGATAGACCAGAGTTTGATAGAGAATGCAGTCTGATAGACCACAGTTTGAAAAAACACAGTTTGATAGACCACAGTTTGATAGAACACAGTTTGAAAAAACACAGTTTGATTGACCACAGTTTGATAGAACACAGTTTGACAGAACACAGTTTGATAGACCACAGTTTGATAGAACACAGTTTGACAGAACACAGTCTGACAGAACACAGTCTGACAGAACAAAGTCTGACAGAACACAGTTTGAGATAGAACACAGATGTATATAAAAAACACATTTTGATAAAGAACACAGTTTGATAATGAACACAGATTTTTTTAAACACAGTTTGATAAAGAACACAGCTTGAAATGGATCACAACTTGAGATTGAACACAGTTGGATAGAGAACACAGTTTGATAGAACATTATCTGTTGTAACACAGTTTGATAGAACAAAAGTTTGATATAACCCAGATGGATAGAGAACACCGTTTGATAAAGAACACAGTTTGAGATAGAGAACACAGTTTGGGAGACACTACAGTTTGATATAGAACAGTCTGATAGAACACAGTCTGATAGAACATAGTTTGAGAGAAAACAGATTGAAACAACACAGTTTGATAGAACCCAGATGGATAGAGAACACAGTCTGATAGAGAACACAGTATGATAGAACACAGTCTGATAGAGAACACAGTCTGATAGAGAACACAGTCTGATAGAGAACACAGTTTGATAGAGAACACAGTCTGATAGAGAACACAGTCTGATAGAGAACAGAGTCTGATAGAGAACACATTCTGATAGAGAACACAGCTTGATAGAGAACACATTCTGATATAACACAATTTGATAGAGAACACAGTTTGATAGAGAACACAGTCTGATAGAGAACACAGTCTGATAGAGAACACAGTTTGATAGAGAACACAGTCTGATAGAGAACACAGTCTGATAGAGAACACAGTCTGATAGAGAACACAGTTTGATAGAGAACACAGTTTGATAGAGAACACAGTTTGATAGAGAACACAGTCTGATAGAGAACACAGTCTGATAGAGAACACAGTCTGATAGAGAACACAGTTTGATAGAGAACACAGTCTGATAGAGAACACAGTCTGATAGAGAACACAGTTTGATAGAGAACACAGTCTGATAGAGAACACAGTTTGATAGAGAACACAGTCTGATAGAGAACACATTCTGATATAACACAATTTGATAGAGAACACAGTTTGATAGAGAACACAGTCTGATAGAGAACACAGTCTGATAGAGAACACAGTTTGATAGAGAACACAGTCTGATAGAGAACACAGTTTGATAGAGAACACAGTTTGATAGAGAACACAGTTTGATAGAGAACACAGTTTGATAGAGAACACAGTCTGATATAACACAGTCTGATAGAACAAAGTTTGATAGACAACAAGGTTTGATAGAACAT
Organism: Oncorhynchus keta; assembly: GCF_023373465.1. NCBI lineage: Eukaryota > Metazoa > Chordata > Actinopteri > Salmoniformes > Salmonidae > Oncorhynchus > Oncorhynchus keta. The sequence goes on along the minus strand of NC_068430.1, from coordinate 2,992,694 downwards.
AGTTTGATAGAGAACATCATTTCATAGAGAACACAGTCTGATAGAACACAGTTTGATAGAACACAGTTTGATAGAGATCACAGGTTCATATAAACAGTTTGATAGAACACCTCTTCATAGAACACAGTTTTATAGAACACCTCTTCATAGAACACAGTTTTATAGAACACCTCTTCATGAACACAGTTTGATAGAACACCTCTTCATAGAACACAGTTTTATAGAACACCTCTTCATGAACACAGTTTGATAGAACACATCTTCATAGAACACAGTTTGATAGAACACCTCTTCATAGAACACAGTTTGATAGAACGCATCTTGATAGAACACAGTTTGATAGAACACAGATTAAAATAGAAACACAGTTTGATAAAGAACAGTTTGATAAAGAACAGTTTGATAAAGAACAGTTTGATAAAGAACAGTTTGATAAAGAACAGTTTGATAAAGAACAGTTTGAGATAAGAACAAAGTTTGATAAAGAACAGTTTGATAAAGAACAGTTCGATAAAGAACAGTTTGATAAAGAACAGTTTGATAAAGAACAGTTTGATAAAGAACAGTTTGATAAAGAACAGTTTGATAGAACACAGTTGGATAGGAACCAGTTTCCTATCCACACCTCTTCAATGAACACAGTCTAATAGAATACATTTTGATAGAACATAGTTTAATAGAACACAGTTTAATAGAACACAGTTTAATAGAACACAGTTTAATAGAACACAGTTTAATAGAACACAGTTTAATAGAACACAGTCTGATAGAACACAGTCTAATAGAATACATTTTGATAGAACATAGTTTAATAGAACACAGTGTGATAGAACACAGTTTAATAGAACACAGTGTGATAGAACACAGTTTAATAGAACACAGTTTAATAGAACACAGTTTAATAGAACACAGTTTAATAGAACACAGTGTGATAGAACACAGTTTAATAGAACACAGTGTGATAGAACACAGTTTAATAGAACACAGTTTAATAGAACACAGTTTAATAGAACACAGTTTAATAGAACACAGTCTGATAGAACACAGTTTAATAGAACACAGTGTGATAGAACACTGTTTAATAGAACACAGTTTAATAGAACACAGTTTAATAGAACACAGTTTAATAGAACACAGTTTAATAGAACACAGTCTGATAGAACACAGTTTAATAGAACACAGATTAATAGAACACAGTTTAATAGAACACAGTCTGATAGAACACAGTTTAATAGAACACAGTTTTAGACAGAACACAGTTTAATAGAACACAGTTTTAGACAGAACACAGTTTTAGACAGAACACATGTTCACATGTTGAGATAGAACACAGTTTGAGATAGAACACAGTTTGCGATAGAACACAGTTTGAGATGACTATATGCGAGGTGCACTCCAGAGCTAATTGTCAGCTATCAATATTTCTCCTTACTGGTTGCAAAATGGGGATATTTAAACTGGATTCACGTTCATCACTTTAACTGATAATCATATGCTTACAGGAATTGATCCCAAAACCTTGTGATTTTAATATTAAATGTATGGTCAATATTCTTAATTCTGTAACTGTAAACAGTATATTTAACAGATCAATTACAAACTAAAAACAGTAGGTGGAGGACATGTTCTACAGTACACCACATACCCATGCTGGTCCCAGTCTACAGTACACCACATATCCATGCTGGTCCCAGTCTACAGTACACCACATACCCATGCTGGTAACAGTCTACAGTACACCACATATCCATGCTGGTCCCAGTCTACAGTACACCACATATCCATGCTGGTCCCAGTCTACAGTACACCACATACCCATGCTGGTCCCAGTCTACAGTACACCACATATCCATGCTGGTCCCAGTCTACAGTACACCACATGCCCATGCTGGTCCCAGTCTACAGTACACCACATATCCATGCTGGTCCCAGTCTACAGTACACCACATACCCATGCTGGTCCCAGTCTACTGTAAACCACATGCCCATGCTGGTCCCAGTCTACAGTACTGTACACAGACACCCATGCTGGTCCCAGTCTACAGTACACCACATATCCATGCTGGTCCCAGTCTACAGTACACCACATATCCATGCTGGTCCCAGTCTACAGTACACCACATACCCATGCTGGTCCCAGTCTACAGTACACCACATATCCATGCTGGTCCCAGTCTACACAGTACACCACATGCCCATGCTGGTCCCAGTCTACAGTACACCACATATCCATGCTGGTCCCAGTCTACAGTACACCACATACCCATGCTGGTCCCAGTCTACTGTAAACCACATGCCCATGCTGGTCCCAGTCTACAGTACTGTACACCAGACACCCATGCTGGTCCCAGTCTACAGTACACCACATACCCATGCTGGTCCCAGTCTATAGTACACCACACACCCATGCTGGTCCCAGTCTACAGTACACCACATACCCATGCTGGTCCCAGTCTACAGTACACCACATACCCATGCTGGTCCCAGTCTATAGTACACCACATATCCATGCTGGTCCCAGTCTACAGTACTGTACACCACATACCCATGCTGGTCCCAGTCTACAGTACACCACATACCCATGCTGGTCCCAGTCTACAGTACACCACATACCCATGCTGGTCCCAGTCTACAGTACACCACATACCCATGCTGGTCCCAGTCTACAGTACACCACATATCCATGCTGGTCCCAGTCTACAGTACACCACATATCCATGCTGGTCCCAGTCTACAGTACACCACATACCCATGCTGGTCCCAGTCTACAGTACACCACATACCCATGCTGGTCCCAGTCTACAGTACTGTACACCACATACCCATGCTGGTCCCAGTCTACAGTACACCACACACCCATGCTGGTCCCAGTCTACAGTACACCACACACCCATGCTGGTCCCAGTCTACAGTACACCACATATCCATGCTGGTCCCAGTCTACAGTACACCACATACCCATGCTGGTCCCAGTCTGGTCCTTCTGTAGCTCAGTTGGTAGAGCATGGCGCTTGTAACGCCAGGGTAGTGGGTTCAATCCCAGGACCACCCATACGTAGAATGTATGCACACATGACTGTAAGTCGCTTTGGATAAAAGCGTCTGCTAAATGGCATATATATTATATTATATTACAGTACAGTACACCACATACCCATGCTGGTCCCAGTTTACAGTACTGTACACCACATATCCATGCTGGTCCCAGTCTACAGTACACCACATATCCATGCTGGTCCCAGTCTACAGTGCACCACATATCCATGCTGGTCCCAGTCTACAGTACACCACATACCCATGCTGGTCCCAGTCTACAGTACACCACATATCCATGCTGGTCCCAGTCTACAGTACACCACATACCCATGCTGGTCCCAGTCTACAGTACTGTACACCACATATCCATGCTGGTCCCAGTCTACAGTGCACCACATATCCATGCTGGTCCCAGTCAACAGTACACCACATATCCATGCTGGTCCCAGTCTACAGTACACCACATATCCATGCTGGTCCCAGTCTACAGTACACCACATATCCATGCTGGTCCCAGTCTACAGTACAACACATATCCATGCTGGTCCCAGTCTACAGTACACCACATACCCATGCTGGTCCCAGTCTACTGTACACCACATATCCATGCTGGTCCCAGTCTACAGTACTGTACACCACATATCCATGCTGGTCCCAGTCTACTGTACACCACATACCCATAATGGTCCCAGTCTACAGTACACCACATATCCATGCTGGTCCCAGTCTATAGTACACCACATACCCATGCTGGTCCCAGTCTACAGTACACCACATACCCATGCTGGTCCCAGTCTACAGTACACCACATACCCATGCTGGTCCCAGTCTACAGTACAGTACACCACATATCCATGCTGGTCCCAGTCTACAATACACCACAAACCCATACTGGTCCCAGTCTACAGTACACCACATACCCATGCTGGTCCCAGTCTACAGTACACCACATATCCATGCTGGTCCCAGTCTACAGTACTGTACACCACATGCCCATGCTGGTCCCAGTCTACAGTACAGTACACCACATACCCATGCTGGTCCCAGTCTACAGTACACCACACACCCATGCTGGTCCCAGTCTACAGTACAGTACACCACATACCCATGCTGGTCCCAGTCTACAGTACACCACACACCCATGCTGGTCCCAGTCTACAGTACACCACATACCCATGCTGGTCCCAGTCTACAGTACACCACATACCCATGCTGGTCCCAGTCTACAGTACACCACATACCCATGCTGGTCCCAGTCTACAGTACACCACATACCCATGCTGGTCCCAGTCTACAGTACACCACATACCCATGCTGGTCCCAGTCTACAGTACACCACATACCCATGCTGGTCCCAGTCTACAGTACACCACATACCCATGCTGGTCCCAGTCTACAGTACACCACATACCCATGCTGGTCCCAGTCTGCTGTACCTTCATGTCTCACTGTAGTTTCCAAGCCACCACTGCTACATGGAGTCCTCAAAGGCTTGTATGAATGTCAGGAAACACTAGTTGATGTAACTCTCTCGCTCTCTCTCTGTCTCTTTGTCTCTATCTTTTTTGTCTCTCTCACTCTGTCTTTCGCTCTTTGTCTCTCTCTTTGTCTCTCTCACTCTGTCTTTCGCTCTTTGTCTCTCTCTTTGTGTCTCTCTTTGTCTCTCTCTCACTCTGTCTTTCGCTCTTTGTCTCTCTCTCAATTCAATTCAATTTGCTTTATTGGCATGACGTAACAATGTACATATTGCCAAAGCTTACATTGTATATTTACAATGTAAAAATGAGAATCAAAATTGTCAACGGGACAATAGTATCAACAATAACCAAGGGTCAAAATAACTATACATTTAGCAATAAGCATACAGTAGAGGACATGTGCAGGTTGATTTGTCTGTCAGACACTGTCCCTCAACTTATGGCAGGCGGCCATGTAGTGCGCTGCCAACCCACAGCTCTCTGCGTCCTCCCCAACAGGAAGGGGTAGCCTATTCTCATCAGAGAGCTCTTTGAAACGTTAAGGGTTTCAAATTTGGGGGAAATGACACTCTCTAATTGTTTTATATTTTTACATTTTGTCAGGAAATGCAGCTCCGTCTCAGGTTCTCTCTCTCTCTCAATGCTCGTCATTGGAATGAGGTGAGGACCAAAGCGCAGCTCCGTCTCAGGTTCTCTCTCTCTCAATGCTCATCGTTGGAATGAGGTGAGGACCAAAGCGCAGCGTGGTGAGTGTTCATCATTATATTTATTAAACAGAGAACACTAGACAAAGTAACGAAGGTGACAGACACATAACAGAAAACAATCACCCACACCACACAGGTGGGAAAAGGCCACCTAAGTATGATTCTCAATCAGAGAAAACGAACGACACCTGCCTCTGATTGAGAAACCATACCATACCAGGCCAAACACAAAACCACAACATAGAAAAACGAACATAGACTACCCACCCAACTCACACCGTGACCATACCAAAACAAAGACTTAACAAAAAAACTAAGGTCAGAACGTGACATCTCTCTCTTTGTCTCTTGTCTCTATTTCAATTTCAGTCAAGGGAGGGGTTTAGTATTTTTTTCAGTCTAGTCCAGGGTAGGGTCATGTCATTTGTAATCAATTCAATTTCAATATTGCCTGATGCTGGCCCTTATCCTTTGATTCTCTGCAGGACGAGCAATATCAAGGGGGCCTGTGTTTTCAAATTTGCTGGACCAGAAAATGATGAATGTCACTATTCCGTTTCAGACCCATACTTCAGTGAAGTGTCATGGTGGAAAAAAATACATCAAATAGTATTGTAAGTCGCTTTGGATAAAAGCGTCTGCTAAATGGCATATATTATTATTATTATTATTATTTTAGTGATTTCAAACTTTTACCATCAACACGAAGGGTTAAACATTCTTAATTTTATTTCAACTTTACTAAACAACAATGGGGCTTTGTGTTTGGAGCCTATTTCTTTCTATTTAAAGAAATAAGAGTTAACAGACAAAATTAGTGTCTGCTGTCCAAGGATTTTGTGAGACAATTCCTTCATTAAAAAAAACACATTTTATTTATCTTGTTCAACTCATATCAACATCTCTGCACATTAATAGTGATGGGGTAGGTTATATAAATAGAAAAATAATAGACCTAATTTTTTTTTTTTTTTAAGTGATAAAACAACCCGGAATATGCTGGTTATAGCATGCCCAGAGCTCATGGCTGAGCCCTAGGCCATGGATCTATCTTTTTTTTAAATCCTCTCTGCGCTACAGACAAATTACTACCGACTCCTCACTCTACTCAGCTCACATGCCCTGCTGTTGTTTTAGAATACATTCTGCTTGTCTCCAGTCATGTAAAAATTATGTAGATTTGCATGAAATGTGTTTATAATAATAAAAAACTATTATTTGACATGCAAATACGATGATATTGTCGATTCATGCAATGCTTTTGTTAAAAACAAGGATATATTTTAACCCTGAGCCTTGTGCGCTATGGTCTGCGAACCTACAACCTTCTGGCCCACAGCGCTGCACGCTAGAAACATTGCTATCTTGCCATGAAAAACCTTTCTAAAACTGCACATCTAAGACTCTGGTCTGTACTAAGAGTGAGGTTTAAATTCATATCCTAGGCTCTGGTCTGTACTAGTGGTGAGGGTTAACTTCATATCTAATGCTCTGGTCTGTACTAAGAGTGAGGGGTTAACTGCATATCTAATGCTCTGGTCTGTACTAGTGGTGAGGGGTTAACTGCATATCTAATGCTCTGGTCTGTACTAGTGGTGAGGGTTAACTGCATATCTAATGCTCTGGTCTGTACTAGTGGTGAGGGGTTAACTGCATATCTAATGCTCTGGTCTGTACTAGTGGTGAGGGGTTAAATTCATATCTAATGCTCTGGTCTGTACTAGGGGGAGAGGGGTTAAGTTCATATCTAATGCTCTGGTCTGTACTAGGGGTGAGGGTTAAGTTCATATCTAATAATGCTCTGGTCTGTACTAGTGGTGAGGGGTTAAGTTCATATCTAATGCTCTGGTCTGTACTAGTGGTGAGGGTTTAACTTCATATCTAATGCTCTGGTCTGTACTAAGAGTGAGGGGTTAACTTCATATCTAATGCTCTGGTCTGTACTAGGGTGAGGGTTAAGTTCATATCTAATGCTCTGGTCTGTACTAGGGTGAGGGGTTAAGTTCATATCTAATGCTCTGGTCTGTACTAGTGGTGAGGGTTAACTTCATGTCTAATGCTCTGGTCTGTACTAGTGGTGAGGGGTTAAGTTCATATCTAATGCTCTGGTCTGTACTAGTGGTGAGGGTTAAGTTCATATCTAATGCTCTGGTCTGTACTAGGGGTGAGGGGTTAAGTTCATATCTAATGCTCTGGTCTGTACTAGTGGTGAGGGGTTAACTGCATATCTAATGCTCTGGTCTGTACTAGTGGTGAGGGTTAACTTCATATCTAATGCTCTGGTCTGTACTAGGAGTGAGGGGTTAACTTCATATCTAATGCTCTGGTCTGTACTAGGGGTGAGGGGTTAAGTTCATATCTAATGCTCTGGTCTGTACTAAGAGTGAGGGGTTAACTTCATATCTAATGCTCTGGTCTGTACTAGGGGTGAGGGGTTAAGTTCATATCTAATGCTCTGGTCTGTACTAGGAGTGAGGGGTTAAGTTCATATCTAATGCTCTGGTCTGTACTAGTGGTGAGGGTTAATGGTAGGCATGTTCTCTGCCATCCAATTTATGTTTTAATTATTATTTTGGGTATAGGGGTGAGACACTTGTTTTTTTTCAAGCGTTCATCCATTTTAATTTCAGAGAGGTCCGATTTTCTCTCGATATCCTTCTGTATCCTAAATAACCTACAGTCTCTAACGGTTTAGAGATGATCACTCAGTTGATATGAGTCATGTTTTTAATCTCTTACAATGGGATTCTGTTTCAATAGGCACACACTTTACTTGCTTGCTCCTAGAAAATGTTTATTTTTATTTTGTATATATTATGGTAAGTACGTGAGAGGTACAGCATCCCCCACATGAAGTTGATATCTTACATATCCTTAACTATGTATTGTTGACTGTTTGTTTATTAGGGGATATGAGGCTGCATAGGGGATATGAGGCTGCATAGTGGTTATGAGGCTGCATAGGGGATATGAGGCTGCATAGTGGATATGAGGCTACATAGTGGATATGAGGCTGCATAGGGGATATGAGGCTGCATAGGGCATATGAGGCCGCATCGGGGATATGAGGCTGCATAGGGGATATGAGGCTGCATAGGGGATATGAGGCTGCATTGAGGATATGAGGCTGCATAGGGGATATGAGGCTGCATAGGGGATATGAGGCTGCATAGGGGATATGAGGCTGCATGGGGATATGAGGCTGCATAGTGGATATGAGGCTGCATAGGATATGAGGCTGCATAGGGGATATGAGGCTGCATTGAGGATATGAGGCTGCATAGGATATGAGGCTGCATAGGGGATATGAGGCTGCATAGGGGATATGAGGCTGCATTGAGGATATGAGGCTGCATAGGGGATATGAGGCTGCATAGGGGATATGAGGCTGCATAGTGGATATGAGGCTGCATAGGGGATATGAGGCTGCATTGAGGATATGAGGCTGCATAGGGGATATGAGGCTGCATAGGGATATGAGGCTGTATAGTGGATATGAGGCTGCATAGTGGATATGAGGCTGCATAGGGGATATGAGGCTGCATAGTGGATATGAGGCTGCATAGGGATATGAGGCTGCATAGGGGATATGAGGCTGCTTTGAGGATATGAGGCTGCATAGAGGAGGGATATGAGGCTACATAGGGATATGAGGCTGCATAGGGGATATGAGGCTGCATAGGGATATGAGGCTGCATAGTGGATATGAGGCTGCATAGGGGATATGAGGCTGCATAGGGGATATGAGGCTGCATAGTGGATATGAGGCTGCATAGTGGATATGAGGCTGCATAGTGGATATGAGGCTGCATAGGGGATATGAGGCTGCATAGTGGATATGAGGCTGCATAGGGGATATGAGGCTGCATAGTGGATATGAGGCTGCATAGGGGATATGAGGCTGCATAGGGGATATGAGGCTGCATAGGGGATATGAGGCTGCATAGGGGATATGAGGCTGCATAGGGGATATGAGGCTGCATAGTGGATATGAGGCTGCATAGTGGATATGAGGCTGCATAGGGGATATGAGGCTGCATAGGGGATATGAGGCTGCATAGGGGATATGAGGCTGCATAGTGGATATGAGGCTGCATAGTGGATATGAGGCTGCATAGGGGATATGAGGCTGCATAGGGGATATGAGGCTGCATAGGGGATATGAGACTGCATAGGGGATATGAGGCTGCATAGGGGATATGAGGCTGCATAGGGGATATGAGGCTGCATTGAGGATATGAGGCTGCATAGGGGATATGAGGCTGCATAGGGGATTTGAGGCTGCATAGGGATATGAGGCTGCATAGGGGATATGAGGCTGCATAGGGGATATGATGCTGCATAGGGGATATAAGGCTGCATAGTGGATATGAGGTTGCATAGGGGATATGAGGCTGCATAGGGATATGAGGCTGCATAGGGGATATGAGGCTGCATAGTCGATATGAGGCTGCATAGGGATATGAGGCTGCATAGTGGATATGAGGCTGCATAGTGGATATGAGGCTGCATAGGGGATATGAGGCTGCATAGTGGATATGAGGCTGCATAGGGTATATGAGGCTGCATAGGGGATATGAGGCTGCATAGGGGATATGAGGCTGCATAGGGGATATGATGCTGCATAGGGGATATGAGGCTGCATAGTGGATATGAGGCTGCATAGGGGATATGAGGCTGCATAGGGGATATGAGGCTGCATCGGGGATATGAGGCTGCATAGTGGATATGAGGCTGCATAGGGGGATATGAGGCTGCATAGTGGATATGGGGCTGCATAGTGGATATGAGGCTGCATAGGGGATATGAGGCTGCATAGTGGATATGAGCTGCATAGGTATATGAGGCTGCATAGGGGATATGAGGCTGCATAGTGGATATGAGGCTGCATAGTGGATATGAGGCTGCATAGGGGATATGAGGCTGCATAGTGGATATGAGGCTGCATAGTGGATATGAGGCTGCATAGTGGATATGAGGCTGCATAGGGATATGAGGCTGCATAGTGGATATGAGGCTGCATAGGGGATATGAGCCTGCATAGAGGATATGAGGCTGCATAGTGGATATGAGGCTGCATAGTGGATATGAGGCTGCATAGGGGATATGAGGCTGCATAGTGGATATGAGGCTGCATAGGGGATATGAGGCTGCATAGTGGATATGAGGCTACATAGTGGATATGAGGCTGCATAGGGGATATGAGGCTGCATAGGGGATATGAGGCTGCATAGGGGATATGAGTCTGCATATGGGATATGAGGCTGCATAGGGGATATGAGGCTGCATAGTGGATATGAGGCTGCATAGTGGATATGAGGCTGCATAGGGATATGAGGCTGCATAGGGGATATGAGGCTGCATAGAGGATATGAGGCTGCATAGGGATATGAGGCTGCATAGGGGATATGAGGCTGCATAGTGGATATGAGGCTGCATAGGGGATATGAGGCTGCATAGTGGATATGAGGCTGCATAGGGGATATGAGGCTGCATAGGGATATGAGGCTGCATAGGGGATATGAGGCTGCATAGTGGATATGAGGCTGCATAGGGATATGAGGCTGCATAGGGGATATGAGGCTGCATTGAGGATATGAGGCTGCATAGGGGATATGAGGCTGCATAGGGGGATTTGAGGCTGCATAGGGGATATGAGGCTGCATAGGGGATATGAGGCTGCATAGGGGATATGATGCTGCATAGGGGATATGAGGCTGCATAGTGGATATGAGGCTGCATAGGGGATATGAGGCTGCATAGGGGATATGAGGCTGCATAGGGGATATGAAGGCTGCATAGTGGATATGAGGCTGCATAGGGGATATGAGGCTGCATAGTGGATATGAGGCTGCATAGTGGATATGAGGCTGCATAGGGGATATGAGGCTGCATAGTGGATATGAGGCTGCATAGGGTATATGAGGCTGCATAGGGATATGAGGCTGCATAGGGGATATGAGGCTGCATAGGGGATATGATGCTGCATAGGGATATGAGGCTGCATAGTGGATATGAGGCTGCATAGGGATATGAGGCTGCATAGGGGATATGAGGCTGCATAGGGGATATGAGGCTGCATAGTGGATATGAGGCTGCATAGGGGATATGAGGCTGCATAGTGGATATGAGGCTGCATAGTGGATATGAGGCTGCATAGGGATATGAGGCTGCATAGTGGATATGAGGCTGCATAGGTATATGAGGCTGCATAGGGGATATGAGGCTGCATAGTGGATATGAGGCTGCATAGTGGATATGAGGCTGCATAGGGATATGAGGCTGCATAGTGGATATGAGGCTGCATAGAGGATATGAGGCTGCATAGGGGATATGAGGCTGCATAGTGGATATGAGGCTGCATAGGGGATATGAGCCTGCATAGGGGATATGAGGCTGCATAGTGGATATGAGGCTGCATAGTGGATATGAGGCTGCATAGGGGATATGAGGCTGCATAGTGGATATGAGGCTGCATAGGGGATATGAGGCTGCATAGTGGATTTGAGCTACATAGTGGATTTGAGGCTACATAGGGGATATGAGGCTGCATAGGGGATATGAGGCTGCATAGGGGATATGAGGCTGCATATGGGATATGAGGCTGCATAGGGGATATGAGCTGCATAGTGGATATGAGGCTGCATAGTGGATATGAGGCTGCATAGGGATATGAGGCTGCATAGGGGATATGAGGCTGCATAGGGATATGAGGCTGCATAGGGATATGAGGCTGCATAGGGGATATGAGGCTGCATAGTGGATATGAGGCTGCATAGGGGATATGAGGCTGCATAGGGGATATGAGGCTGCATAGTGGATATGAGGCTGCATAGGGGATATGAGGCTGCATAGTGGATATGAGGCTGCATAGTGGATATGAGACTGCATAGGGGATATGAGGCTGCATAGGGGATATGAGGCTGCATAGTGGATATGAGGCTACATAGTGGATATGAGGCTGCATAGGGGATATGAGGCTGCATAGGGATATGAGGCTGCATAGGGATATGAGGCTGCATAGGGATATGAGGCTGCATAGGGATATGAGGCTGCATAGAGGATATGAGGCTGAATGAGGATATGAGGCTGCATAGGGGATATGAGGCTGCATAGGGGATATGAGGCTGCATAGGGAATATGAGGCTGCATATTAGGGGATATGATGCTGCATAGGGATATGAGGGCTGCATAGTGGATATGAGGCTGCATAGGGGATATGAGGCTGCATAGGGATATGAGGCTGCATAGGGGATATGAGGCTGCATAGTGGATATGAGGCTGAATAGGGGATATGAGGCTGCATAGTGGATATGAGGCTGCATAGGGGATATGAGGCTGCATAGTGGATATGAGGCTGCATAGGGTATATGAGGCTGCATAGGGGATATGAGGCTGCATAGTGGATATGAGGCTGCATAGTGGATATGAGGCTGCATAGGGATATGAGGCTGCATAGTGGATATGAGGCTGCATAGTGGATATGAGGCTGCATAGGGATATGAGGCTGCATAGGGATATGAGGCTGCATAGTGGATATGAGGCTGCATAGTGGATATGAGGCTGCATAGGGGATATGAGCCTGCATAGGGGATATGAGGCTGCATAGTGGATATTAGGCTGCATAGTGGATATGAGGCTGCATAGGGGATATGAGGCTGCATAGTGGATATGAGGCTGCATAGGGGATATGAGGCTGCATAGTGGATATGAGGCTGCATAGGGGATATGAGGCTGCATAGGGATATGAGGCTGCATAGGGGATATGAGTCTGCATAGGGATATGAGGCTGCATAGGGATATGAGGCTGCATAGTGGATATGAGGCTGCATAGGGGATATGAGGCTGCATAGGGGGATATGAGGCTGCATAGTGGATATGAGGCTGCATAGTGGATATGAGGCTGCATAGGGGATATGAGGCTGCATATTGGATATGAGGCTGCATAGGGGATATGAGGCTGCATAGTGGATATGAGGCTGCATAGTGGATATGAGACTGCAAAGGGGATATGAGGCTGCATAGGGGATATGAGGCTGCATAGTGGATATGAGCTACATAGTGGATATGAGGCTGCATAGGGGATATGAGGCTGCATAGGGGATATGAGGCTGCATAGGATATGAGGCTGCATAGGGATATGAGGCTGCATAGGGATATGAGGCTGCATAGGGGATATGAGGCTGAATTGAGGATATGAGGCTGCATAGGGGGATATGAGGCTGCATAGGGGATATGAGGCTGCATAGGGAATATGAGGCTGCATAGGATATGATGCTGCATAGGGGATATGAGGCTGCATAGTGGATATGAGGCTGCATAGGGGATATGAGGCTGCATAGGGGATATGAGGCTGCATAGGGGATATGAGGCTGCATAGTGGATATGAGGCTGAATAGGGATATGAGGCTGCATAGTGGATATGAGGCTGCATAGGGGATATGAGGCTGCATAGTGGATATGAGGCTGCATAGGTATATGAGGCTGCATAGGGGATATGAGGCTGCATAGTGGATATGAGGCTGCATAGTGGATATGAGGCTGCATAGGGGATATGAGGCTGCATAGTGGATATGAGGCTGCATAGTGGATATGAGGCTGCATAGGGGATATGAGGCTGCATAGTGGATATGAGGCTGCATAGGGGATATGAGCCTGCATAGGGGATATGAGGCTGCATAGTGGATATTAGGCTGCATAGTGGATATGAGGCTGCATAGGGGATATGAGGCTGCATAGTGGATATGAGGCTGCATAGGGGATATGAGGCTGCATAGTGGATATGAGGCTGCATAGTGGATATGAGGCTGCATAGGGGATATGAGGCTGCATAGGGGATATGAGGCTGCATAGGGGATATGAGGCTGCATAGGGGATATGAGGCTGCATAGGGGATATGAGGCTGCATAGTGGATATGAGGCTGCATAGGGGATATGAGGCTGCATAGGGGATATGAGGCTGCATAGTGGATATGAGGCTGCATAGTGGATATGAGGCTGCATAGGGGATATGAGGCTGCATAGTGGATATGAGGCTGCATAGGGGATATGAGGCTGCATAGTGGATATGAGGCTGCATGGGGGATATGAGGCTACATAGGGGATATGAGGCATCATAGGGGATATGAGGCTGCATAGGGGATATGAGGCTGCAACCCGTTTACCAAGGACAATTTTTATGTTAAAAATCAAAACAGGGTCCGGAAGAACCGAAATGTCATTCTGTGCCATTTCGCTCCTCTGGAAACATGATAAATAAATGACAGCACATTGGCTGCCTTTACACAGACCAATTCAGATATCTTTTACACCAATTGGTCTTTTGACAATTCACATCAGATCTTTTTAAAATTAGCTGTTTTTCAGAACTGATCTGATTGATCCAAATACCAATTAGGGTGAGAAGAAAAAAATCTGAATTGAGCCGCCTGTGTAAACGCAGCCAAGTTTGGCTCACATTCTCACATTCACTACACTACACTACTCTACACTATACTACACTACACTACACTACACTACACTCCAGTTCACTACACTACACTCCAGTTCACTACACTACACTACAGTTCTCCACACTACACTACAGTTCACTACACTACACTACACTACAGTTCACTACACTACAGTTCACTACAGTTCTCTACACTACACTCCAGTTCACTACACTACACTACACTACACTACACTACACTACACTACACTACACTACACTCCAGTTCACTACACTACACTCCAGTTCACTACACTACACTACACTACACTACACTCCAGTTCACTACACTACACTCCAGGTCACTACACTACTACACTACACTACACTACACTACACTACACTCCAGTTCACTACACTACACTCCAGTTCACTACACTACACTACAGTTCTCTACACTACACTACAGTTCACTACACTACACACTACACAACAGTTCACTACACTACAGTTCACTACAGTTCTCTACACTACATCCAGTTCACTACACTACACTACACTACAGTTCACTACACTACACTACACTACACTACACTACACTACACTACACTACACTACACTACACTCCAGTTCACTACACTACACTCCAGTTCACTACACTACACTACACTACAGTTCACTACAGTTCACTACACTACACTACAGTTCACTACACTACAGTTCACTACAGTTCTCTACACTACACTCCAGTTCACTACACTACACTCCAGTTCACTACACTACACTACACTACACTACAGTTCTCTACACTACACACAATTCACTACAGTTCACTACACTACACCCAGTTCACTACACTACACTACACTACACTACAGTTCACTACAGTTCACTACACTACACTCCAGTTCACTACACTACACTCCAGTTCACTACACTACACTACAGTTCTCTACACTACACTACAGTTCACTACACTACACTACACTACAGTTCACTACACTACACTATATTACAGTTCACTACACTACAGTTCTCTACACTCCAGTTCACTACACTACACTACACTACAGTTCACTACACTACACTACACTACACTACACTACAGTTCTCTACACTACAGTTCACTACACTACACTACACTACAGTTAACTACACTACACTACACTACACTACACTACAGTTCACTACACTACACTACACTACACTACTACACTACACTACAGTTCTCTACTACACTACAGTTTACTACACTGCACTACACCACACTACAGTTCACCTACACTACACTACAGTTCACAACACTACAGTTCTCTACACTACACTACACTACTACACTACACTACACTACAGTTCACTACACTACAGTT
>NC_068430.1:2964525-2976573 GCF_023373465.1 Oncorhynchus keta | reverse complement strand
ACAACACTGGTGTTAACTCCACTATAATCAACACTCAGCTACAACACTGGTGTTAACTCCACTATAATCAAGACTCAGCTACAACACTGGTGTTAACTCCACTATAATCAAGACTCAGCTACAACACTGGTGTTAACTCCCTATAATCAAGACTCAGCTACAACACTGGTGTTAACTCCACTATAATCAAGACTCAGCTACAACACTGGTGTTAACTCACTATAATCAACACCAGCTACAACATAAATCAAGACTCAGCTACAACACTGGTGTTAACTCCACTATAATCAAGACTCAGCTACAACACTGGTGTTAACTCCACTATAATCAACACTCAGCTACAACACTGGTGTTAACTCCACTATAATCAAGACTCAGCTACAACACTGGTGTTAACTCACACTATAATCAAGACTCAGCTACAACACCGGTGTTCCACTATAATCAAGACTCAGCTACAACACTGGTGTTAACTCCACTATAATCAAGACTCAGCTACAACACTGGTGTTAACTCCACTATAATCAAGACTCAGCTACAACACCGTGTTAACTCCACTATAATCAAGACTCAGCTACAACACCAGTGTTAACTCCACTATAATCAAGACTCAGCTACAACACCGGTGTTAACTCCACTATAATCAACACTCAGCTACAACACTGGTGTTAACTCCACTATAATCAAGACTCAGCTACAACACTGGTGTTAACTCCACTATAATCAACACTCAGCTACAACACTGGTGTTAACTCCCTATAATCAAGACTCAGCTACAACACTGGTGTTAACTCCACTATAATCAAGACTCAGCTACAACACTGGTGTTAACTCCACTATAATCAACACTCAGCTACAACACTGGTGTTAACTCCACTATAATCAAGACTCAGCTACAACACTGGTGTTAACTCCACTATAATCAACACTCAGCTACAACACCAGTGTTAACTCCACTATAATCAAGACTCAGCTACAACACTGGTGTTAACTCCACTATAATCAGACTCACTACGCAACAGCTAATCAACACTGGTGTTAACTCCACTATAATCAAGACTCAGCTACAACACTGGTGTTAACTCCACTATAATCAACACTCAGCTACAACACTGGTGTTAACTCCCACTATAATCAAGACTCAGCTACAACACCGGTGCTCACTCCCCTATATCAAGACTCAGCTACAACACTGGTGTTAACTCCCACTATAATCAAGACTCTACAACATAATAACAGACTCAGCTACAACACTGGTGTTAACCCACTATAATCAAGACTCAGCTACAACACTATTAACTCCCCATAATCAACACTCAGCTACAACACTGGTGTTAGACTCCCTATAATCAAGACTCAGCTACAACACTGGTGTTAACTCCACTATAATCAAGACTCAGCTACAACACTGGTGTTAACTCCACTATAATCAAGACTCAGCTACAACACTGGTGTTAACTCCACTCAAGACAATCAACACTCAGCTACAATCAAGACTCTGGTGTTAACCCACTATAATCAAGACTCAGCTACAAACACAGCTGTTAACTCCACTATAATCAAGACTCAGCTACAACACCGGTGTTAACTCCACTATAATCAAGACTCAGCTACAACACCAGTGTTAACTCCACTATAATCAAGACTCAGCTACAACACTGGTGTTAACTCCACTATAATCAACACTCAGCTACAACACCAGTGTTAACTCCACTATAATCAAGACTCAGCTACAACACTGGTGTTAACTATATCCACTATAATCAAGACTCAGCTACAACACTGGTGTTAACTCCACTATAATCAAGACTCAGCTACAACACTGGTGTTAACTCCACTATAATCAAGACTCAGCTACAACACTGGTGTTAACTCCACTATAATCAAGACTCAGCTACAACACTGGTGTTAACTCCACTATAATCAACACTCAGCTACAACACTGGTGTTAACTCCACTATAATCAAGACTCAGCTACAACACTGGTGTTAACTCCACTATAATCAACACTCAGCTACAACACCAGTGTTAACTCGACTATAATCAAGACTCAGCTACAACACCGGTGTTAACTCCACTATAATCAAGACTCAGCTACAACACTGGTGTTAACTCCACTATAATCAAGACTCAGCTACAACACTGGTGTTAACTCCACTATAATCAAGACTCAGCTAACAACACTGGTGTTAACTCCACTATAATCAACACTCAGCTACAACACTGGTGTTAACTCCACTATAATCAAGACTCAGCTACAACACTGGTGTTAACTCCACTATAATCAACACTCAGCTACAACACTGGTGTTAACTCCACTATAATCAACACTCAGCTACAACACTGGTGTTAACTCCACTATAATCAAGACTCAGCTACAACACTGGTGTTAACTCCCCTATAATCAACACTCAGCTACAACACCAGTGTTAACTCGACTATAATCAAGACTCAGCTACAACACCGGTGTTAACTCCACTATAATCAACACTCAGCTACAACACTGGTGTTAACTCCACTATAATCAAGACTCAGCTACAACACTGGTGTTAACTCCACTATAATCAAGACTCAGCTATAACACTGGTGTTAACTCCACTATAATCAACACTCAGCTACAACACTGGTGTTAACTCCACTATAATCAAGACTCAGCTACAACACTGGTGTTAACTCCACTATAATCAAGACTCAGCTACAACACCAGTGTTAACTCCACTATAATCAACACTCAGCTACAACACTGGTGTTAACTCCACTATAATCAACACTCAGCTACAACACTGGTGTTAACTCCACTATAATCAACACTCAGCTACAACACCACTATAATCAAGTCAGCTACAACACCGGTGTTAACTCCACTATAATCAAGACTCAGCTACAACACTGGTGTTAACTCCACTATAATCAAGACTCAGCTACAACACTGGTGTTAACTCCACTATAATCAAGACTCAGCTACAACACTGGTGTTAACTCCACTATAATCAAGACTCAGCTACAACACCGGTGTTAACTCCCACTATAATCAAGACTCAGCTACAACACTGGTGTTAACTCCACTATAATCAAGACTCAGCTACAACACTGGTGTTAACTCCACTATAATCAAGACTCAGCTACAACACTGGTATTAACTCCCCTATAATCAAGACTCAGCTACAACACCAGTGTTAACTCCACTATAATCAAGACTCAGCTACAACACCGGTGTTAACTCCACTATAATCAACACTCAGCTACAACACTAGTGTTAACTCCACTATAATCAAGACTCAGCTACAACACTGGTGTTAACTCCACTATAATCAACACTCAGCTACAACACTGGTGTTAACTCCCCTATAATCAAGACTCAGCTACAACACTGGTATTAACTCCACTATAATCAAGACTCAGCTACAACACTGGTGTTAACTCCACTATAATCAAGACTCAGCTACAACACTGGTGTTAACTCCACTATAATCAACACTCAGCTACAACACCAGTGTTAACTCCACTATAATCAAGACTCAGCTACAACACCGGTGTTAACTCCACTATAATCAACACTCAGCTACAACACTGGTGTTAACTCCACTATAATCAAGACTCAGCTACAACACTGGTGTTAACTCCCTATAATCAACACTCAGCTACAACACTGGTGTTAACTCCACTATAATCAAGACTCAGCTACAACACTGGTGTTAACTCCCTATAATCAAGACTCAGCTACAACACTGGTGTTAACTCCACTATAATCAAGACTCAGCTACAACACTGGTGTTAACTCCCCTATAATCAAGACTCAGCTACAACACTGGTGTTAACTCCACTATAATCAAGACTCAGCTACAACACTGGTGTTAACTCCACTATAATCAAGACTCAGCTACAACACTGGTGTTAACTCCACTACAATCAACACTCAGCTACAACACTGGTGTTAACTCCACTATAATCAAGACTCAGCTACAACACAGCTGTTAACTCCACTATAATCAAGACTCAGCTACAACACCGGTGTT
Source organism: Oncorhynchus keta (assembly GCF_023373465.1). Taxonomy (NCBI): domain Eukaryota; kingdom Metazoa; phylum Chordata; class Actinopteri; order Salmoniformes; family Salmonidae; genus Oncorhynchus; species Oncorhynchus keta. The sequence continues at coordinate 2,972,557 of NC_068430.1, read as the reverse complement.
AACTCCACTATAATCAACACTCAGCTACAACACCAGTGTTAACTCCACTATAATCAAGACTCAGCTACAACACTGGTGTTAACTCCACTATAATCAACACTCAGCTACAACACCAGTGTTAACTCCACTATAATCAAGACTCAGCTACAACACTGGTGTTAACTCCACTATAATCAAGACTCAGCTACAACACTGGTGTTAACTCCACTATAATCAAGACTCAGCTACAACACCAGTGTTAACTCCACTATAATCAACACTCAGCTACAACACTGGTGTTAACTCCACTATAATCAAGACTCAGCTACAACACTGGTGTTAACTCCACTATAATCAAGACTCAGCTACAACACTGGTGTTAACTCCACTATAATCAACACTCAGCTACAACACTGGTGTTAACTCCACTATAATCAAGACTCAGCTACAACACCGGTGTTAACTCCACTATAATCAAGACTCAGCTACAACACTGGTGTTAACTCCACTATAATCAATACTCAGCTACAACACTGGTGTTAACTCCACTATAATCAACACTCAGCTACAACACTGGTGTTAACTCCCCTATAATCAAGACTCAGCTACAACACTGGTGTTAACTCCCCTATAATCAAGACTCAGCTACAACACTGGTGTTAACTCCACTATAATCAACACTCAGCTACAACACTGGTGTTAACTCCACTATAATCAAGACTCAGCTACAACACTGGTGTTAACTCCACTATAATCAAGACTCAGCTACAACACCAGTGTTAACTCCACTATAATCAACACTCAGCTACAACACTGGTGTTAACTCCACTATAATCAACACTCAGCTACAACACTGGTGTTAACTCCACTATAATCAACACTCAGCTACAACACCAGTGTTAACTCCACTATAATCAAGACTCAGCTACAACACTGGAGTTAACTCCACTATAATCAAGACTCAGCTACAACACTGGTGTTAACTCACTATAATCAACACTCAGCTACAACACCAGTGTTAACTCCACTATAATCAACACTCAGCTACAACACTGGTGTTAACTCCACTATAATCAACACTCAGCTACAACACTGGTGTTAACTCCACTATAATCAAGACTCAGCTACAACACCAGTGTTAACTCCACTATAATCAAGACTCAGCTACAACACTGGTGTTAACTCCACTATAATCAAGACTCAGCTATAACACTGGTGTTAACTCCACTATAATCAATACTCAGCTACAACACTGGTGTTAACTCCACTATAATCAACACTCAGCTACAACACTGGTGTTAACTCCACTATAATCAAGACTCAGCTACAACACTGGTGTTAACTCCACTATAATCAACACTCAGCTACAACACTGGTGTTAACTCCACTATAATCAACACTCAGCTACAACACTGGTGTTAACTCCACTATAATCAACACTCAGCTACAACACTGGTGTTAACTCCACTATAATCAACACTCAGCTACAACACCAGTGTTAACTCCACTATAATCAAGACTCAGCTACAACACTGGAGTTAACTCCACTATAATCAAGACTCAGCTACAACACTGGTGTTAACTCCACTATAATCAAGACTCAGCTACAACACCAGTGTTAACTCCACTAGAATCAACACTCAGCTACAACACTGGTGTTAACTCCACTATAATCAAGACTCAGCTACAACACTGGTGTTAACTCCACTATGATCAACACTCAGATCTAACACTCACAACTAAATTGCTGTGTAATCAGTGCTGTCATATCTCAGAAGGTCATTTATCACTTAGATTATCTAATATATGCTTATACTCCATAAACTAGGAGAACAAGGAGATGGGAGATGGGAGAACATTTAATATTTTTACCTGACCGATGTGGAAACATTCCATGGAGGGAGAGAGAGGGAGAGAGAGAATTAGAAATGGATAAATGTAGGATTAACTGATTTTTTTTCTCACGAGGACGTATAAAAACATACTAACGTCAACCTTAAAACTTTCAATACAAATCCAAATTCCTAAAACCTAAAACCTTGATTTTGGACTAAATTACCTACCACTACCAAGGACTATCAAGAAAAATTATATCTAACAACCCAAAACCTGCAGAAGCAACACATCGCGCCTGGAAACGCCAATCAACACAACACTTCAGTCTGAAGCTACGTATGAAGCCTGGCAGCACCTCCAATTAACAGTGAAGTGTGAAGTCAGATGTGTGAAAACTCTTGATTCCAACAATGGCAGGAGAGTCTCAGATATACTTTTTATTTTTTTATTTTTTTTTACCAAACACAAAGTGGCTGAACTCTGGTGCCCAAACACGAGGCATGCCCTAGAGCTGTTGTCAGAGGACAGACTATGGTCCCTCCCAGCCATAGCATAATTCAAATGGGCACATATTATCTGATGACCCAGCAGGAAAGGGTGGCCACGGCACTGAAGGGAGTGATTGATAAAGCTTCTTCCACTTTCCCCAACACACAAGTGTTTATCTCCACCCTGCTACCACAAAAGTACGTTCACCCTGCCACCATACAGCGGGTGAATGCAAGCATTTTGCGAGACTGTACCTCAAAACCTAACGTCTACCGTACCCAACCCCTGCACCCTGGACTTGAACAGCCTTTATGACCAGGTCCACCTCTACAAGGCAGCATTCCCAACTTATGCCAGGACCCTGAAAGACGTCACCCTCAACCGTAGACCCAAGACCTCATACAGGTAGCCCCAACACCTCACACAGGGAGCAACAGAGCAACGGACACCCCACCGAGAAATGTGAAACACACGCCCAGACCTGCAAGACCCGCTTTGAAAGAGATGCACCGAAAGAACCCACACCAAGTGGACCAACACAAAGACCACAGGATCACCAGCCACAGCCCAACCAGCTAAGACCACTGCCACACCTTATATAGCCCCCATATCAGACCTATGCCCCTTCTGCCCAACCTTTCCCCAGCCCCTATGGCAAGGACCTCAACTTGGCAGCAGGACAAATGCCCAGGCCATGAGCAGAGCAACAGGCCCAAGCCCCCACTATTACACCTGCCCAAGCCCCACTATTACACCTGCCCAAACCCCACTATTACACCTGCCCAAGCCCCACTATTACACCTGCCCAAGCCTCCCTATTACACCTGCCCAAGCCCCACTATTACACCTGCCCAACCCCCACTATTACACCTACCCAAGCCCCACTATTACACCTGCCAAAGCCCCAATATTACACCTGCCCAAGCCCCACTATTACACCTGCCCGACCCCCCACTATTACACCTACCCAAGCCCCACATTTACACCTGCCAAAGCCCCACTATTACACCTGCCCAAGCCCCACTATTACACCTGCCCAACCCCCACTATTACACCTGCCCAAGCCCCACTATTACACCTGCCCCATCCTGAGACCTAAGAGGATGTATCAGATGCTCATCATGCTCTGCTCAGACCTACTCTGATGGTCAGGGCCAAAAACACACAAAAACAACACTCGACACTATGGAACACAAAGCCTTTCCTATCTTATCCTGGAATATACAGGGTATAAAGATATTGGAAATGCAGACATTGTCGTCCTAGAAGAGACCGGGTATAAAGGAGACAGACACGCCGATTTCCTTCCAGGTTACAGAGAGCTGGTAGTCCATTCCACCACACTACCAGGTGGGTGGTATAGAGGAGATGGAGCCACTGGTTGTCCTCTAGGTTACAGAGAGCTGGTAGTCCCATCCACCACACTACCAGGTGGGTGGTATAGAGGAGATGGACCCACTGGTTGTCCTCTAGGTTACAGAGAGCTGGTAGTCCCATCCACCACACTACCAGGTGGGTGGTATAGAGGAGATGGACCCACTGGTTGTCCTCTAGGTTACAGAGAGCTGGTAGTCCCATCCACCACACTACCAGGTGGGTGGTATAGAGGAGATGGACCCACTGGTTGTCCTCTAGGTTACAGAGAGCTGGTAGTCCCATCCACCACACTACCAGGTGGGTGGTATAGAGGAGATGGACCCACTGGTTGCCCTCTAGGTTACCGAGAGCTGGTAGTCCCATCCACCACACTAGCAGGTGGGTGGTATAGAGGAGATGGACCCACCGGTTGCCCTCTAGGTTACAGAGAGCTGGTAGTCCCACCAAACTACCAGGTGGGTGGTATAGAGGAGATGGAACAACTGGTTGTCCTCTAGGTGACAGAGAGCTGGTAGTCCCATCCACCACACTACCAGGTGGGTGGTATAGAGGAGATGGACCCACTGGTTGCCCTCTAGGTTACAGAGAGCTGGTAGTCCCATCCACCAAACTACCAGGTGGGTGGAGAGAACAGACCCACTCTATTAAATTTGTCAAAACAGGAACATTTTACATTTGGGTTGAAATAATTAATAAGGAAATAATCTCAATAATAATCTCAGTAATAATCTCAATAATAATCTCAGTAATAATCTCAATAATAATCTCCAAAGTAATCTCCAAATAATAACCAAAGTTCGCAGAGCATCAGCACCCCTGTAACTGAGGAGGATAACACAAGCACAGAAATGCCGGTGGATGAACTCACCCAACCACAGAAACCTCTAAAAGAGGAAAAGATCAAAGGGCACAGACCGAGTGTGAAGTGGCCCAAAGCTGTTGAAAAGAGAGAGTGGGAAACAATCAACAACGACCTGACAAAATCTTGGAACAACAGGTAGGAACAGCAGAGAAAAAGCTTGAAAGGATGGGAGACATTATCTACCACTACGGAGAAGAGCGCTTTGGAGTAAACGAAAGGAGAAGTGGCAAGACACCACCCCCGCCAGCCAAATCTAGGAGACAGCAGGAGATCGAGATACTTGTCAGAGAGAGAAGGCAGCTGAGGAAGCAGTGGAAGAAGGCCTCTGATGCAGAGAGAGAAGGTCTCATGCTACTCCAAGCAGACATTAAATGTCGGCTGGCAACCTTGAGAAGAGCGGAAAACTTAAGGAAACTTCGTAGGAAGAAGGTACACTCAAGAACACGGTTCTATAAAAACCCCTTTAAGTTTGTCAAAGATCTCTTCGCAAAGGAAAAGTGCGGAATCCTAAAAACTCCAAAGCCTGAACTGGAAGAACATCTGGAAAATGTCCACCAGGACATGAAAAGGCATGAGCAGATAGTCATCCCACATGACATCCCACCTATTCAACCACCAGAATTCAATCTGGACACTGACCCTCCAAAATGGAGGGAAGTAGAGAACGTTGTCCGAAGAGCAAGAGCGGCCTCTGCTCCTGGGCCTAATGGAGTACCATACAAGCTCTACAAGAACGCCCCGGATGTTCTACGCTTTCTTTGGAGGCTCATGAGGATAGTGTGGCAGAAGGAAATAATACCAAAGGCATGGCGAAGGGCTGGTGGTGTGCTAATCCCGAAAGAGAAGGATGCGACAGACATCAGTCAATTCCGACCAATCTCCCTTCTCAACGTCGAAGGGAAGATCTTTTCAGTATAATAGCACAGAGGCTGTCCACTTATCTGGAAAGGAACAAGTACATTGATACATCTGTACAGAAAGCAGGCATTCCTGGTTTCTCTGGTTGCCTGGAACATACTAGTATGATTTGGCACCAGATCCAAACAGCTAAGAAGGACAAGAGAGACCTCTATGTCATCTTCCTCGACCTGGCCAATGCCTTTGGCTCAGTTCCCCATGAACTCCTCTGGGAATCCTTCAACATTTTCCACGTACCAGAACCCATCACTACACTGGTAAAGGCCTATTTCCAAGACCTGCAATTGTGTTTCACAACACCTGACTTCACAACAACATGGCAGCGCTTGGAAGTAGGCATAATGGCAGGCTGTACAATTTCTCCTCTGGCCTTCACTATGGCCATGGAAGTCATCATCAGGGCATCGAGATGGGTGGTCGGCGGTGAGAGAACTAAGGAAGGGCTCCGTCTCCCACCTATCCGAGCATACATGGATGACATGACTATACTGACCACCACTGCAGCATGCACCAGGCGGCTACTTGCAAAACTGCAGGATAACATCAAGTGGGCCCGGATGAAAATCAAGCCAAGCAAATCTCGAAGCATCTCCATAGTCAAGGGACAGCTTAAAGATGTGAGGTTCTGCATTGGAGATGACCCGATACCAACGGTATCTGAGCAACCCATCAAGAGCCTGGGTAGATGGTACAACGAAAGCCTCCGGGATAAAGATCAAGTGCAGCAAGTAAGGCAGGACATCGCCGACGGTCTTGAGAACATCAACAAGACCCTACTGCCTGGGAGGCTCAAGCTTTGGTGCCTACAGTTTGGACTTCTCCCCGGGTAATGTGGCCACTCACCGTCTATGAGGTCCCATTAACAACAGTGGAGAAGATGGAGCGAACCATTACCTCATACGTGAAGAAATGGCTGGGTGTCCCACGATGCCTGAGTAACATCGGCCTCTATGGCAAAGGGGTCCTTGAACTACCTCTTACAAGTCTAACGGAGGAGTACAAGTGCTCTAAAGTAAGACTTCAGATGACATTGAAGGACTCCAAAGACCAGACCATTAGCAAGGCTGCACCTCTTCTACAAACTGGACGGAAATGGACATCATCCAAGGCTGTGCAGCAAGCAACATCAGCCCTGAGACACCAAGACATTGTGGGGAATATCCAGCATGGAAGAGGAGGCTTTGCCTGGCAGCAAGCAAACCGACGTTCCATAAGGCAACAACATCTGAACGCAGGAAGCTGGTGGTCGAGGAGGTGCGCAGACAGGGAGGAGACTGCAAGAAGTGCAAAGGCTGTCTCTCTTGCTAAACAAGGGCAATGGACGCGGTGGGAAGGCCTGGAGAGGAGAAAGATCAACTGGAGTGAGCTTTGGCAAATGGAGGCAAGCAACATCAGCTTCATCATAAGAGCTGTTTATGATGTGCTTCCATCACCAAAAAATCTACATCAATGGTATGGCGAGGACTCGACCTGCCCCCTCTGCCCAGCTCCAGCGACTCTCAGGCATATAATGACAGGTTGCAAGACCAGCCTCTCACAAGGCCGCTACACCTGGAGGCACAATCAGGTCCTCAAGAGCCTGGCTGTAGCACTTGAGACCAAGAGGAGTGCAACCAATTCATTACCTCCAAAAACAAGCAATCCCGTCAAAACAACAACATTCATCCGGGAGGGACAGAAAAGGCCCAAGTATCCTCCTACAAAGCCAGAAACTGGACACCTAGCCATGGCCCGGGACTGGAAGATGCTTGTCGATATTGGCCAGCAACTCATTTTTCCACCTGAGATTGCTTCTACCAACCTTAGGCCAGACATGGTACTCTGGTCCCCTTCACGAAAGGCTGTGTATATCATAGAGCTCACAGTCCCATGGGAAAACTCTGTTGAAGAGGCCTACGAGTGTAAGAAACTGCGTTACACAGAGTTGGCAGCAGACGCAACTCAGCGTGGCTGGAATGCAAAGGTCTGGCCAGTTGAAGTGGGATGCAGAGGATTCGTGGCTTCTTCCATCATCAGGTTGCTGAAAGAACTTGGAATCCATGGACAGGCTCTGCGGCAGACCGTCAGAGCAGTTTCTCAAGCAGCTGAAAGAAGCAGCCAGTGGATCTGGATCAAACGGAAGGACCCTTGCTGGGCTATAACTTCATGACCCCCCCACCCCCACCTGAGAACCCAATTCAGATCCCTCCAACTTGAGGAGGGCATATGAGGTATGCGGTCAGCTGTATGGCTGGCTCAGGGAAGAGGACGCCCCTGCCTTGCATAGTCCCGTGGGACATCTTAATTGGGCATGGGACACAAGCTAAGGCTTGATTACCCTTTAGCTGGCCACCTTTGATGAGGGTGTTTAGTGATTAAAGGCCGAAACACCCACTGATTCGAAGGCACACTACTGAGGATGTGTCCCAAAATTGACATCTTACCCCAGTCTAAGAAATAAACCTTCCATGCCACTCTGTCAACATCACGGCAAATCTCATGTGAGTGCATTCCATCTATTGGCACAATAGACAGTTTTTAACATCTCGTCCCGTGTTTTATGATTCTCAATAATAATATCAATACTAATCT